>NC_084947.1:10937374-11237374 GCF_949316205.1 Platichthys flesus
CTTCCTCAGATTAAAACTCTCCTCCACCTCTCCTAATTCTTCTCGTCCTCTTGTCTGCCATGTTTTGCTTTCCTCCTCCTCCTCCTCCATCTCCTCTGTGTCCTTCTTTCCGTTTACATCCATTTACATTCGGAAACATACAATACTTCTTTTAATGGCATTTGTGCCGACTGTATGTAGCCCCCCCCCCCCTTCTTCTCGCCTTGTTAATTTCCTCAGAAGATAAAGATAAGGTTACTCGGGCCTCTCAAGCAGTGGAGGCACAATTCTAAACGCTTTATTCAGCTGGGCCACTGACATGAAGCGATTTAAGGGTCTAGTTATTCTCTATTAGCCCAATAATTGACTAGAATGTGACAGTTGTTGGTCGACATGACCGGGTAGCGGGGACAATACCCGGGATGTTTGATAGGTTTGATAAAAGACGACAGCTCTGTCGCCACTAATGGCTTCTGTGGGGAGAATATATTCATTTTTTGGAGCCTTCATGCCTGAATTGAAGCTGCTGCACTTACAGAGGTTGATTGAGGATAAAGTAATTTCATCATCAGATTTTTTTTCTTGATTTAACTGCTAAGGGGGGGGGGGGGGGAGAAACATTTCTATCGCACACAAAAACACATCAGCAGAAAGAAAAAAAGATGAGGAATTTTATTTTAAGTAGTTTTCTCTGCAGACAAAAATACACAGATAGCGAGATAGATAGATAGTGATAAACAGATATAGATAGAGAGATAGATAGATATATAGATACCCATATAGACAGATAGATAGAGGTCACTGTCAATCTTGGAACATAAAATTAAAAAGGCTAGAAAGCAGCAGTTCACCAGCCAATAGACGACTTCACTGGGAGTTGCCACATGTCACTGAGCAGTGGTGGAGGGATGGTAATTGGAGGGATTTTTGTTCTAGCGACACAGAAACATTGAGTGTTACGGAGTTAATTTGTCTTGGACTATTGAAGTCTTGTATTAGGTTTTGTACTGAGCTTTTTGCCCAGTGTAAGAACTGTGGATTTTGTCCCTCATCACACTCGGAGAGAGTTTTAAGAAGGGATCTTTTCAATATATGCAGGACAAAATAATGTCTTAACAGGTCTTCCAATGTTCAGGATCTTGAATATATTTTTTTTTAATTTTCTTTTTTTTCTGCCAATCACAGCACTTCTCCCATTATCTCATGATCAATTATAATTACTTTACCACAACATGGAGAAGGGTCTTCTTACAGACAAATGCTGAGTGAATGCATTCTTCATTCAGTTGAGATTTAAAGAAACGTGTCAGACAAAGTAAAATGAAACACAGCAGACAGTTTACCACATTCACATTTTATTTTCCATGTCTTCACGCTAAGCTCTGATGTTCTGCGTTACAATCAACTTAAAAAGGACTCGCTATTTCCACTTTTCCACCTCCAAACCAACATAAAAATAAAAGCAGCCCAGCACCGTGTCGACAAAATCTGCTGCAGACAAACACATTGATAATATGACACCACAAACATTTCCCATACATACATACACTCACACACACACACACACACGCACACACGCACCGATACCCACACACAGAGCAATGACTTCCCCTGATTTGTAACATGGTCATGGGTTAAATTGGAAAAGGAAGTAGCGGGTGGGGTAAAACAGAAAAAGAGGAATGAAAAAGGTTAAGAAGGAAAACGAGGATGAGAAAGTGATTGGGGAGAGTGAGAGAAGATAATCAAATTGAAAGAAGAAACACACAGTAAGAGCATTAGCTGAGCTGAATAATGGAATAACTCCTTGAGCACAGACACACTCACAGTCACAATCACACACACACACACACACACACACAACTATCTCATATACATACAGGTTGCATCCCAGAAACAATACTTAATAAATTACAAAATAAAAACAACAGAAAATAGCCATGCACTAGCTGTACAAATTGAAACAGCAACTCATCTCATCTCCATGAACCAAAATAAAAAAAAGAGAGTAAATCCGACAATCTACTTTAAACTGTCAATACGAAGCACCATCTGTTTTCATGAGCGGGCCTCCACTAAGTAAACTCACAAAAAAAATGTACACACAGACTGGAGGGAGGTACACAAGGAAAATATGATTCCACTAGAGTACTTTTTTAAACATCACAGCAAGGTTACGATCAGGGTCGGGCTGAGCTCGGAGAACTTAAAAACTAATCAGGGGAAGTTTGCAGCCTGTGATATGTGGTAAAGTCACTCCGTCTTTGTTCTGCGTGGTAAGTGTTTATCCAAAGTGCAAACGGCTTTTCTGCTCTCTGCAGCTCATGCGTCTTGTTCATCACTGCTGCGTCTAAACCTTTTAATACTGTCTATTGTTAAAAGCATTGGGAACACCGACAGTGCGTGTGGATATTCTTCTATCTTCATATTTTACCGCTTGTAGTCATGTGAGAAGGAAACCAAACCTGTGTGAGTTTGCTTGTGTGTGTTGAAACATCCCAATAAAGACATGTACATTCTACTTGATGCTAACAGTGTCTGTTTTGGCTAAAGCGAGGCGAACAGCACATGGGCGATCAGACCAAGTGCACTGTGGCAGAAGAGGAGTGGGATACAGAGGAGAGGAAGTGAGGGCATCGCTCCAGTGTCGTCACGTCTGAGCAGGTTTTTTTTACATTATATACCTGGTGATGACTGGGGTTAGCCAGCAGCTACCCTAGGAAAAGGGGCGGTTTGGTTTAACCTACATCCCATCCAACCAACACATTGAGGCGGAGGGAGGAAGTGGAGAGGGAGGGAGGGAGGATGGAGGGACGAAATTAAGGAAAAACTAAAATAAATGAAGGAGGAAGGAAGGAGCAAACCAAGAGAAGGAGTAAAACATTTAAGTAGATGACACAAGTGAAGAAAAGGAGAGAGGAAATTAGACGGCAGGTTGTTTGGATCTCTGAGCTGCTCAGTGGGACAGATCTAGAATCCTGTGATCACCGGGGTCGTTTCAATCTAAACACAGTGTTACGGGTAAGACGGGATTCTAACACTGCACCTAAAGAAGCTGATGGCTCTAGTTCACTACAGCCTCGGCAGGCGGCTTCACTGACACATGGGCAGGGAGAAATGAGGAAGTGGAGAGAGGGTTCAAGTTAAGGACTGGCGGTGCCTGCGGTTTGCTGCTGTGGTTCAACTACATGTGGATCTCAGAGGATAAATAGTGTCTGAGGTCAGGGGTCACAGCTCATGGAGGTTATAGTGTGACAGCTAATGGTGAGAACATTCATTGAGATCCACTTAGTCAGGGCTCATATCAGCCTTACTGAGGGGAAAGGCCATTAGAGTGCCCCACCCTCAGCAGCAGGTTGGCCAACGAAATCCATCCATCAGGGGAGAGAGCACCCGACTGGTGTCAAAGCAGCGTACGTACCATGATAGTGTCTACATAACTGTATTAGGTGTGAATCTAAATGGTTAGTGTGAATAAACCTGTGTTGTTGTTTTTTTTGATCAGCGAACAGTCGAAGCACTGAATGGTTATAAGCTCAAACCGCCGGGTGCTGAGAGGGTGAACCCCCCCAGCGTTAGTCCCTGTGATTCATCTCGGAGTCGGACAGATGATCCTGATGCTCGGGGTTCTTGAGGACTTCGCTGCCGAGCTCGTTTTCGACCTCGGGGTCCTCATCATTGCTCTCTGCACTGTAGTCTATCGCCTCCAGAAAGGATGGCTCGTCCTCCTCCATCACGTAGGTAGTGGGGCAGCTGCTGGAGGAGAAAAGAACAGAGCGTGAACACAGTTGCCACGGGGAGTTAATGATGTGCATATGACTGTCACAAAGACACGTCTTCATCTACATCACGTCAGCTTGTCAGGGCTACAGGGGAGCAGGATGATGCCTGTGCATATTTCAGATTACTAATTGGATTCCTGAATGTTTTACTTTAGGACCAAATATAATGTCTCATATTACTACCCCACATTCTGAGAGGAAATCCGAGGTAAAGCACAAGAGAAAATTAAATAGAAAAGCATTTTTGTTTTTCGACATTGTTACAGGAAATTGTATGATGATGATGGTGAAGTTTAATTAATGAATAGTTAAGTTAAAAAAATATACTTTTAAGACCCTGGATGCCGAGACTCTTTAGTAATTCAAAGCATTAAAATATTTGTTGATAGTTATTATTCTTGAAGGTTCATTTTCTGCTTCAATAGAGATAAATCATAATAATAATAATACAAAATAATTGTTTCAGCTCGAAATAATAACATAAATAAATGAAATACAATACAAGCCATCATACATTGAATCTACTACACTACACGATTCATATTAAAATATGTTTTAAAATCATAACAAAACCGTGGGTTACTAACCATCTGTGCCTCTGTGCTCTGACTGGTGAGGCTGTTTTTTTCCTGTGGGTCTTAATGGTTAAATGGTCGCTGGTTCTTTGAGGTTTTAGTGGCTTTAGTGGGTTTTTAATGGTGTTAATGGTCTGAAATGTGATCCCAGGGAGATAGTCGATCAGGGGACTCAGACAATGAGCTCCCACCAACTTTAGCAGTGCCCGAGTGCAAGAGAGGGGGGGAGGGAGGGAGGGAGGGAGGGAAATTGTGTGTCAGTATATGTACAGTAAATGTGTTTATCGTTGTTGTGTAATGATGTGGATGGGCAGCGATAAATGCTAAGAGTTGTTCGTTTACGTTCCACTTTGTTTGTGATGCGATTTCTATGTCCAGCAACTTTAGTCATCTCTATACAGTCCATGTTAATGTCTAGATACATAGACGTACAATATAACCTTCAAACTTTAACATATACGCATCTATTTCCGTATTCCTTACACTCAGGCAAAAACACACCCATGCCCGTATCAGCCCTTTTACGCACTCCGAGACACCCTGTTATTCGCAGACGCCTCCCAATGGCCAAGATATTGTTGTGATGACCTATTAAACGGTAAGTGGTACCATACCAGGCCCCACGCACAAAACCATAACTCTGGGATGAGAGTGACCAATCCCAAAGGGCCCTCACTCACACAAACACGCACACAGACACACACACACTTCTGGAGTCCCTTAATGATCAGACACATAAATGATAAATGGGTATATCAATATGAGAGTAGCGCAGGTTGGTAAGAGAGAGAGACTGGGAGACACAAAGAGAAAGAGACATGAGCATTAAGTGGTTCTGAGTACGAAGCCATTCTTCAGAATGAACTGCTTTAACAAATCTGTGATGGAGAGAACGCTGACGTCTTCAAAGTAAAAAGAAATTAAGATAACGCTGGTGGTCGCAGTTTGGGTTTGGCAAAGTTTAATAATTTATTGGTGGTGTCGGACTGTAGAGAAATCTAATTTGTGTGGATTGCATATTTCTGAGGAGAGAATTTCAAACACAGGTGATCAGATACTATGTGGACGACCCAGAACTAAATTGGAGTCTTGATTTATTGATTAAGATAATGATTTTCCTCATTTCTTTTGTAACCCTTATGTTCTGTCTTGGTTCCTTGTCGCTACATCAAAAGCTACAAAAACATAATAAGATTTGTTTTTAAACCCGATACTTCGCATCTGTTCACAAATTTGATCATGATCATGTTTGACAAAGGCCATTTGGTATCAATGAATAAATAAAACATAACACGCATTTGAAGTAGTGCATCAGGTAACAACGATATTAAATCCTCTCACCAGGGAAGCAACATTTTTCCTTTTTTCCATTATATTGTTTGCCAAATTGATTTATTTTCTAATAAATTACTTTTCACCACTATTTTAAAAGCATATGGAAGAAATAAAAGACCACAAAAAATGTTGGAATGATGACGTTTTTTCTGAGAGTTTTCTTTACTTTGTTAATGACAATAGAGATAAAAAAAGAGACGAGAGCATTAAGTTCAAATCAAGATGAAAGCTTGAATTGATGAATGTTGATACAAAGCAAACGTGATGTGACGAGAGATAGAACCAACGTGGGGAGGATGTGCTGTACCACTGGTTTGACTTGTGTGATAAGTGTTTGTCTCACAGCTTAACTGAATAAATTAAATGTTGCCATTCCTTGAGTGGATGATGATTCTCTCCGACACTGACGAGGTGTATCTCTTTATTACTAACACACTGCACAGGAAGACAGGAAAACACTTTATTTCTTAAATTGCAGATATGCTGGGAAGGTTACATGAGGATAACAACACAACCGATAAACGGCTGAGAAATAAAATGCTCTGACATCTGCAGTTTCACCTTGACTTGTTTCTATGGCATCATTATATTCCTCAACTGTGAGTTTTCTAAGCCTTGAAAGAACACACTCTTCCACTGAAAAGTCTCCCAGCGTCTGTGTGCACCTGAGTGAACCAGGGCTGTTACTTTGTACGAACATTGTAAAGGATTATAACTTGTATTGATTATATTTGAACTGGAAACGATACAGTCTATAACCCCCGAGCATTTGTTTTTTGGGATGCAGAGGAGGCTGCTCGAACTTGTCTCTTTCAGCTTGACCTACAGTATAGAATGTGATATTGACCTCTTAACTCCGATTTCAGCTGCATTTGTCTGATGTGAGCAGAAGATTTACACAAAAATTACTAAACCGATATCCATGAAACTTGCTGGAAGGATGTGGTTTGGGTCAGGAAATGTAATAATGATACTTTTTCACTTCCCTCAAGATTGCGAGAATTTTCAAAAAAAAAAATGATTTCTCAGAGAATAATTTAAACTGAATGTAGGGAATTTAAATTTGTTTTCATAAGGGGACTGTCGGGCCTTTGCAGAGTTGTGCGCACTACTGAGTGCAATCGTAGTTAAGCTAGTAATGCTGTTTTCTTTGCTACAGAAATGCAGGACACTGGTGAGGAAAGACGTCCTGAGCCGACACTCTCAACACCGAAGCATCTGAGAAACCGTATTTGGAAACATTTCAGAAGGAACAGCCAAGGTGGCAAAGTAACCGAGGAGGGTGTTTGTTGACTTTGTACAAAGCAGCCGTCTTGCACTATTACAATAAATCTGATAAACCAATAACCTGCCACCCGAGGAAGGAAGTGAAAACACCACAGCTGTCGAATGTACAACTCTGGCTGTCCACCATTCTGCACGCTCTCCTCTTGCCAGAAGATCATAAAAATGTCATCGCAGGTAAGAAAGCACAATTTATTTACACGGACATGATTGGAATGGACGAGGTGAATGTAACCACATAAAAAGTGACAGCCCTAGCTTTAACTGTGTGTTGTGATATGTATGTGACTTTCCTACATGCTCCACAGTACTAACCTGACCACTTTAGTCTGTGTCCCAATGATGTCACCCTCCAAATCCAGCAGGTGTTGGTGGTTGCGGATGCTCGTCAGCCGCTTCAGCCTCAGCAGGGCCACACAGAACTGAGCTCCCATCTCCTCCAGCTCTCTGGTGCCGATCTGAAGCCCCTGGAGAGAACATGTACATCAAAGAGATTCAAACACAATGTATTCACATAAAAACATCTCAAACATGAACACTTGCATGTGCTGTATGTGCACATGTCCAATACACAGCTACAATCATAAAATATTTTCAAAGCTTCAACAGCATGCTACTTTTAAAAGGCTGCTGTGGTTTTCCATAGCTGCTCTGAAGCCTGGGGACGGAGCCACTGTCCATCTTCAAACACCCCAATTTTCAATGCTGGAAAGGAAACTTTGCATTACATGATCAAATATTTCAGTTGCATTGGGGACACATTCAAACTCTATCCTACAACCCTAACAAAGTCTCCACTGCACTGTTCAATCCCAGTACAGCAGCAAAGTTTGAGACCATCACTACTTTCTCGTTGTGGTCTCAAGACTTTTTGACCCTGCTGAAATTTAACACACGCACACACAACACACACAAGCTAACCCCCCAACTCAACCCAAACACTTTCATGTTCCCTTTTCCCCAGAGCAGAGCTTGGAACATCCAAACTTGGCCTGGCTACAGAGACATGCAGCCACAGTTCAGGTCACATTGGTTCCTGCCGACTGGACAAATACTTTCATTAAAACCTGTGGGGGTGCTATCAGAGCCAAAATGGACTTCCGTGAGATATTTTAGAAACTGGGAAAATTCATTCGGAAGCAAATCAGCTTTCATGCAAAGAAACGGAGAGAGAAAGAAGGTAAAAAGGTCAAAGGGAAAGAGGAGAAACAACAGAGATGACAGAAGAGAAAAGACTGCAGCTCCATCTGCTGGACACTTGGAGATCTATTTGGGCACCTCCCTCTCATTTACAGGGGGAGGAAAATAAAAAGACAGAATAAAACAGATACACCTAGAAATACATTTTCAACACAATGTTAAGATGTTAATACTATGGCTTACTGATTAGCATATATATGAAAATAGTAAACTTCCTTGAAACTAATTCAATTTACAGTTAATTCAAAAAAGCTCTACAACAGGAAGTCTTTAAGTTCATGTTTATTGTAATGAATTGCATTAAATCGAAAAGGCCTTAGCAAACCTTACCTTATATTTGCCTTGGTCACAACCACAGAGCGTGCTCTCCATGGTGTAACTGCGCTGTACTCCTATCTCTCTCCACACGACGACACGAGCGGTCGACTCTTTAGAGCGCTCCACAACAAAACTGCAGCTCCCCATGCTGAAGGCCGGGGCGATCTGAGAGAGGATCTTAGGGAGAGCCTGCGACGCAAATGAAAATGTGTGAAGATAAAGTTTACATTTTTCAGTCGGGCCAAACAGGCTTATGTACAGAGTCGTTCCTTGGGAAAGAGAAAGAATTGACAGGTTCAATCCAAAATGTTAGCTGTACATGTACATCCATTTTTGACCTCTCTTTTGAACTGACTTTTTTATTAGCACTTGTCCCAGTGAAAATATATATATCTATATAATATATATATTATAGAAAATATATATATCTATATATATTTTGGGATAAAAAAATTCAGATGCTCTGGTTGTAATATTAGTAAAAAAAAGTGATAAGATTGTAATGAGACTCAGTTCAAGTTAATTGCCATTCAGTGATATGAGATGAGTAATTTGATATGAAGGAGGCGATTCTGAGAAGTAAAAATTAGAGTTTAAGTGTGTGTGTGTGTGTGTGTGTGTGTGCATGTGTCTGATTGTGTGTATTCACCCTGTATCCAAGGTCCTCCTGTAGGTCGCTAGAAGAAGCACTGATATTGGACTGCCAGACCGTCTCCTTCACACTGCAGCCGTACATAAAGACGTTTTTCTTTCTGGAATGGCCGTGGTAGTCACAGAACACCTACACATACACACAAATATGAATACATACAAAAGAGGCAAATAAAGAAAGGAGTGACTTTAGGTTGTACTTCGGTTTGTATATTTTTCACTAAAACACTGGGAACCAAAAAAAGGCTTCTCTCTAGTTGATATATTCAATAAAATAATTTTAAAAAAAAGTAACTTTTCAATAAAAATCACCTTTTATAAACTTTCAAAATAAAACTGTGAAACTGTTATACTTGTTATAAATAAAGGACGTGCCATGAACAGTTTCTCTGACTAGATCTCATTCTGGTGATGCTGTGAAAACAAAGTTTCACAGCATCACCATCCTTTGGATTCTTTCAGTCATCACAACAAATCCCCCATTTAGTTGAATTTCCCATTATAGATAGCCTACTGTTACACAATGTAGAGGAGACCAGCACATGCAGCTGTTAATTGTAACAGCAAGAATGTTGTGATTTACTGATTCACTGATTTTTTGCAACAGAAAAGGAGAAATGTCATCAGCGTTCCCAAGTCAGAAAGTCGTCCCGTAACTTCCAGAATGAAAGATGATGAGACACATTGCAAAAATGCCCCAAAGTAATTTAAGTCAGTTAATTAGAGGTCATACCAGTGGTGCCCTCTGTATGTGTGCAAGGTACTGCAGCAGGCTCTTCGTGTGGAAGATGGTGGGGTGGAGCTCAAGATTGGGGCTTTGCCACTGGCGATTCAAATCCTCTCCACTCAGAGAACAGCGATGGCTACAGAGTGAATATGAACAGAATAGAGAATTCTTCATGACAAGATTGTGTGCGTTGTGACTGTTGCACTGGTCCAGCTTCAGCCCGTGTATGATTCAATTTGAAAGCTGTGAATGAGTGTTAATATCGTTCCATTCCTACACTATTTTCACTTACTTTCCATTTACAACTCCATCAGGGTTGAGCATGGGGACTATCTTGAAGATGTAGGCCTCCCTCAGGCTGGCTGCCTGCGAGCTGGTGCCCATCAGGAACTCCAGTGTGCCTTTCATTACCCAGCTGGCATTGGTCTCTCCAGGGTGCACTCTGGCCGACAGGAAGATCAATGGACGATTCCCTACAGAGGGCGACAGAGCGAGAACACAGCACAAACACAGGATGATGGAAAGAGAAAAACAGAATATGATTCTTTAATTCAAAGTTTTTCAGAGCAGAGAAACAGCAGTGATGGACTTAAGTGTAGAACGTAATGGCATTCTCTGAGATTACAGAACCACCTTATGTTCTTGCATTAGTGAGAAATGTAGAGAAATTGTGGATTTCTTAGAAAACTATTTGAAAACCAGCCAAGAACAAAGCCTGACAAATAGTTTTTCTGTTTCTACACAGGCCTGGAGTAGGTTTTAGGACCTAATGACATATTGCACTAGCGTCCAGATTTCACTTAACATTTGAAAATAGATAAGATTGTTCCACTGTTGATCCAGTTTTGACAGGATACATTAAAATCCAGCTGCTCAGATCGTTCTGGTCACCCCCGACAGTGATGCAAATAAGAAGATGCGTGAACACATTTACGCGGGTCTACAGTGATTTACTCACTAAACTGACAGATGTGATCATTGGAGTTGGACTCCGGCATGGCAGTGATGGTGAGAAGGGGGCAGCCGTTTCCCCCCAGGGTTTCACACAGGACGTCCTGTCTCAGGTAGATCTTTGTGGTCCTCAAAGCCTCCAGTTTGGACAGGTGCATCTGAGGATACAGAAACAGTATTATCTTCCATTTAAACCCCCTTCTCTCTTGGGTTCTTAACACTTTACTGTTGTATTATTGCAGTGGCTGCGTAATAGGCCACTTGTGATTCAGTCTGAGATTCTCTATCAGTGTTTAGATTTTAGGCAGTTTTGCATTGTCACTTGAGATAAACACAGACAAAATGTTATTATAATAATAATATGAGTTTACAGTAGTTTGAGAGCACAACTCAGATTCAAGGACATACACTGTAAATGATCAAACATGAATAAACAGCATTATTACATATTTGCATATTGCATATTTGCACTACTGTTGTTTTATATATATATTTAGATATATATACTTTATTTTCTATTTTAAATTTTGATATTCTATTTTATTCTATATTATACTATTTCTATTTTATTTTATTTTATAGGTTGTAATTACTTGAGCATTGCTAGAAGAGAGCCTGAGACTCATGCATTTCACTGCCAGCGACTGCTTAATGTTATTGTTGTGCATTTGACAATAAAAAATCTTGAATCTCTTGAATCTTGATTCATTAGGGGTCAGACTGTTAGAGGATCAGCTGCTGGTGATAGAGACAGAATGACAGTAGGAGCAAATAAAAAACCCAAGCATTATGTTTCAGGGCATAATAATAGTGTATAGTGTATAGAGTATGATGAGAGTTTACATTTATGTAGGAAGAAGAAAGTACCAAACAATGGTTATGTTATACTACCTTAAGAGTGGAGTATGTGTAAGGGTAATGATAGGCAAAGTAGCAGACGTCATCCTTATGGCTGAAGTTTGTGCTGAAGGTCAATGTATAGTAGGATTTTCCTTTCTGACCGCCGGCTGCAATGGAGCTCCTTGCAAAATGATTCCTGTAGAAAAGGAGAATCACTTCATAAGTAAATATTGCACAATATAACAACCATAATTCTATAAAACACTTATTGGGCACTTTAGTAAGTGCACTTGTTCTATTTTGCTACTCAATTACCTGTCATGAATCATTTTAAGTGTCTAGTGTTATTATCTGCCATTGTGATGCATATGAATGGGGAAAACAAACACTGCTATATCATAAAATATAATATTCAGGCATGACATTTATCGATGACCAGTTGTCCTGAATTTGCATTTGATTTTGCCCCTGTCTCCAAAGTATTTTCCCACATCCACTGTATGTGTACCTACTTGTAATAACAGATGTCTGATCCTGTTCTGACCCAACGAGGCCTCCCACTGATCGCCTCCTGGACAGAGTACATCAGCACCTGCATGCCTACACATTTACACACACAGAGACAGGCAATGCAACAAAGATTTAAAATAAAAGTGTGCTGTCTGATGATCAAATAACACATTGTGCTTGTTTGAGGCTTTTTAGCAGTAGGTCAAAAGTAATGGTCAATTCAGTTTTATTTACATTCAATATACACCGGTGCTGTTGATCAGATGGAGCATGAAAAGCTGTTGGGTGTTGTTGTGCATCTCACCATAGTTGAACTGGCTGTTTGACTTCTCAGAGTTGATGATGTTGAAGCGGTAAGTAGTTCCGACACGCATGCCGCTCACCTCAAAGTAGAACCACTGGTGGTAGTGATTACTGTTGATGTCTGAGTTCAGCACCAGGTCATACTCATATCTGGAAACATACCACAACGATAACTCTAAATGCTGGATCAACCCTTATTTTTTAGGTAAGTTGCAAGATAAATATTATCAAAGCTGATAATTGCTTCACATGAATTGTGATACAATGCGATTTAAAACTAGATTTAATTAAAACACATACACACAGAAATGTGGAACTTTTATGCAAACTTACTTCCTAACTTGAACGGCCTTCCTGAGGTTGCCAGACTCAAACTGAGAGTTGAACTTTAGCGATTCACCGTCGTCTTCAATCACGGGACAACTGAAGCATGATGAGGAACAAATGACACTCTTTAAGAAGTCATTACCCTTCTCAAGATGTAGATGATCAATTGAGCTAATGTGAAACGTGAATGTCACAGCTCTCATAAGCTGTAGCTCCATTTATTCTGAGTAATGTTTAGGTCAGAGACCCAGTAAGAGGAACTCACCTGAGGATGTCCAGGTCATAAACGACTTTATCCAGGATATCATTAGGATGAATCATCCTCTCAATGTCCTGGAATATCTTAGACCTGCATGGATAGACCCACAGACAAACTTAATGCACACAATGGATACGGTTAATAAATTAGGATGAATGCAATAAGCTAGAAGATATGTCTTTCCCTGCCTCCATAACCTTTGATTCATAACAAAGTTAAATGTGTAAAGTGTAGCTCACAGACTGCAAAGCCAGTTCAAAAATATACCTACAGCACATGATTGCATTAAAGTTTCTCCAGATGGTACTTGGTAAATGGACTGCATGTCCACACGGACGATGCAGCATCAGCTCAATTAAAAGTTCAGTGTCTTGCTCAAGGAGGCTAGGACCTGGGAATCGTACTGCAAACGAAGTGCAGTCTGCAGCTGCACATGATATTTAAGCCAGTGTAAGTCAAAGGCTCAGAAATGTTTAAAACTAATCTAAAAACAAGTATCTGGCATGCAAAACATTACTGCACACTACAGGTATTCTCTTTTTTCCAGCTTAACTCTACTTCTTCCTAATGTATACCTATGTTTTTATGCCAATTGGTTTCCCCCAGTTTCACTGAAATATCTCACCTCTGTACACCATAAACCCTCTCCATGAGGGGTTCTCTAAATGTTGGGGCTACATGGCCAAAGTAGTCTGGATAAGCCACTTCAGCGTACTGAGGTACAGAGTGTGTTCCCTTCACCATCTCCACGTAAAGGTCAGGGTCGTGCAGTGAGAGGAGCAGCGCCGTGTCTGGCACCTCCAGGACGGCTCCTTCCCCTCCTTCATCATCAGCTCCCTCTGAGCCACAATCTGAACCCAGGTTACTGCCACTGCCTCCCCCCACGCGACGTGTCACGATACCTCCCAACAGCAGAGGAGACTGTATGAGTCTGGTGGCATTGACGGGAGATCCTGCTTGTTTGACTCCCTTTATTCCTTCTTCTGCATTAAGAGCCCCCTCATCCTCTAGAGAGACACACTCCAACACATGTGCGAGTTCCTGTTCAATCCTCTGCCCTTGAGAGGGAGGACTGGTGAGGGAGGACAAGGTCGCATGTCCATCTGGGGAAGGAATGTGGGCCTCTTCTTTTTTGTCTTGGTCCTTGATGAGGTGGACTGTGTTCAGTTCAAGCGGAGGTTGAGATGCAGGGGGAGGGGGAGTGGAAGCGGAGGGGGGTGGCTGAGTGTGTTGTCCTTTGGTAGAGCTGCCATCCCCCTGAGAACTCAGTTTGGGGACATGCTTTGGTGACAGGGATTGAGCTGTGGGCACAATGATTGGCCGAGGGGATCGACTTGAGGATGATGAGGATGAAGAAGCACTCTTTGAGCTTTCAAAGTTATACCCCTGTAGGAAAACGACATATTGAAGCCTTGGACAGTGACCATCTTGCATTATATATACATACAGTATTAATTTGTCTAAGTATATATAACATGTTAAAATGCAATTATTGTGCAAATTAACTGTCAAATACTTCCGACTGATCAAACGACCTTCGTATAGTTTTGGCAGACAAGCCTGAAATACTCTTGGTCTAAATCTATGTAGATTTATCAACATATACACAAAACACTGACCTGAAAGTCCTCAGACAGCTCCAGGAAGAATCTCTCATAGACTCTTAACTCCTCTAATGGACGACTCTGACTCTTTTTGGGATGTAGCTTGTTTAGGTCCGTCTCTATGTCATCGTTCTGATTGACAGGTCACAAACAGCAGAAAACAAACGTATCAAAACTTGTATGTAGGTAAAGTCCGACTTTTGGTCCCCCCATGTAAATGCAGAGCAATGTTTTGATTTAATCAGAAATGCATATCAGGCATGGGTGACATGTTAGTCTTGATGTGAAAGTGTTGTGGTTGGTGGGTTATGACTGCCCTCTGCTGGAAATATAACTGAGTGCAACTAGACAGGTCAACACAACAATCAAACACTTCTGGGAAATTCTGTCCTCAAATGACACTATCTGTGGAGATGCAGCATTGTATAATTAAAGTGAGTCGTGTGGCTGTAATATTGAGTGATAAATTATTCACAAAATGGCTGAAGCTTTAATCAAATGACCTATTTATAATTTAACACCATCAAGCCAACTGGGGCCAATTATTATTACATATCACAATCCTTTGTGAATTTCAATCACAATGACAGAATGTTATTGTAATGTTTATGACGTAAATCACTCAGACATACACTCTGTGTTGTCTCTATAACGCAACTATCATACAGAGGAAAGAGACTCGTACATTTAAACAGTGAGTGTAACAGATGATGCTGTCATGTCAAATATGATGTGTGAGTGTGAGTCTTACCGCGGAGCTATGATTCTTCTCATCCTCTTCATTCTCACTATCGTTCTCTGTGTCTGCCTCCGTCTCGTCGTTATCATCACTTTCATCCACTACATCATCCACTGGGTACAAAACACACAAACACACAAGCTGTTAGGTGACTGTCTTCAGGTGTATTCAATGGTTTACTTCACTAAAACTGGGAAGGTCCGTACATAACCAGACTCATAGTCTGATTTGACAGGAACAGAGAAAATGTAAACAAAAAGATATGAGCAGCCATGATCAAGAGATGAGTGGGAGATAGTGAATAAAGAAGAAATTCTGAGCATTGGAGTATTTCTTCCAACACATCGAGTTGTTCTCACTGAGAAGTCAGTGTAATCACAGCAGCTTACAATCGTACACTGTTCTCCATGGTTGGTTTTAATGACATCACTGACACAATGTTGGGAATACAGATGAGTTAACCTGACTTTGTGCGAAGGCTGAGGTCATTAGTAGGTTGCTGCTGCCAAACACAGCCTTGAAAATTCTGGCATATACAGTTTTTTAAGGAGTTCCTGATAGATTTGAAAACTGTAAAGGGTAAATTAAGGAAACTGACCAAAATGTGTGGATACAATAAACTGTATATAAAGATGGACGATGCATCTTCCTCAAATTATCCAGAAATCGAACAGAAATATCCTAGAAATGAACACTGCCATCTTTCGCATATGGAGCCAGAATCTGCAGAGTACGGATGGAGCTGCAGTATCAAGCCCCTGTATTTATGGAATTAAATAGCTAAATAAATTCATCTTTGAGAAAAGACATTTGATGTGTACTGTATTTTGGTCCATATCCCCATATACAAGCATGGAGGAGACCTATGCTGCAGCCAGCCACCATGTATTGATCCAAGCCCTTTGGCTTCACTTTTGGGGAGCGTTGATGTTGTTTATCTTTATATTAAGTAAATGGTAAGTACCTAGATCGTCAAACAAATTCAACTATGATATAAAAACAATAATATTATCAGACAATTAAAAAAAAATGAAGATTGAAGGAAGAGAAAAGAGGCTCAAATATCTTACCAGTCAGCCTGTGGACTCAATGAGGAAAGCAAATTAGTTGAGAGCAGTGAAAGTATGTGTGAGCAAGCAAGCACTATGCAATGGGCACTGGGCATCCTTCTTACGTCTTTATTACTAACACAGGTTGTGTGTTAGTTTAGTGAAGTTAGATCATGGCGTGAGGTGAATGAGAAAGCAGGAGTGAGTGAGTCTATGTGAGCTGAGGATGAAGTTGTGTCTTACGTACGTCTTACCCTTCTGTAAGGGCTTGTTGTTGAGCTGATGACTTGTTTTTCCTGTAAGGCACATTGTGTGCAGCAGTGTCATGAGTGTTGCCATTAACTATTTACTCGATCTAGGGAAGTAAGCATTATTTATATGCGTTTGTGTTTCTGTGTGTGTGAGTTTGTCTCGTTTATATACAGTATACTGCAAAATGCGTGTGTCTGTTTCTGCATAGTAATCAATGTTAGGGATATACACAGTGACAAGCTAGGGCACACTCTGGTGAACCGTATGTGAGTGAGTGTGTATGAGTGTGTGGGTGAGTGAGTGAGTGAGTGTTTGTGTGAGTGTGTGTATGTGTGAGCGTGTGGTGTGAGTATGAGTGAGTGTGTACCCACCCCCAGCAGGCTGACTGTACAGCTGTGCCACAGGTCCTGCAGCAGGTATGTGTGGCAGCTGGTAGTTAAAGGCTGATTTGATGGTGGGCAGGGGCAGACGGTTCTTCGGAAAACATTTCCTCATGATGATACTCGAGGTGTTAACCAGAGGATCCAGGGTCCGCACCGGGAGACACTCCTAGAAAGGAAAAAACCCACAGGAAGAGGAGAGTGTCAGTGTGTATGTGCAGCACTTACTTTATGTGTCACAAGCTTTAATTGCTTGCCATTTGTGTGTCATCCTCTCACTCACAGTGGATGAGTTGTAGAGGATCCTCATGCCATCTGCTTCTATGAACGCCTTCCTGCCGAGCTTGATGTTGACGATGTTTCTGATGCAGACCAGAAACCCTTTGCGAATCAGCATGTGGCGATGCCGTGTGTCATTGCGATGCCAATCCAGGTACAAAGTAAGCAAGGCCGGCACGTGTCTGCCGTCCACTGCACGGCGAGCATTAGTTTCTACACAGGGACGTGGAAGAAGACAAGGAGAAAGCATTGATAGCACCTTACAACTGTGGGATGGGATGAAGAGAAACGTGTAAGGAATGAAAAGCAAAACAGTAGAGTGAAGGGGGGAATAGTGGGTTAAATAAGTTAAATAAATTTATGCTGAATGATGAATTGCGATTTATGCTTTAGAGATGCTGTGGAAAAGCAAAGGATTCATGAGGTGAAAGACGTCCGCAAGGAGCTAAACACCATCTAAAGATCACTATGTTTTACAAAATTCAAAGCTACAAAGCAAATTACTCACTGGATTTGAGCAGTGCTCCCAGTGCGTCCAGAGCTACCCTGTTGATTTACAAACAAGGGAAACATCAGTTACATGGTCTGTTGAAAAAACATCAACGACAGATATTATAAAACTTCATCTGAAAGAGGTCAGGGAGATGTAGCCTGTGGATGTCACACTGGTTTGTTATAACAGAACAAACACAACATTCATGCCGATTCATTAACACGGACAGACACTCACTTGAGCAGGCTGGTGTTCTTTTTGCTGTACGGTGCAATGATCTTGAACATGAGCTCCACCACTCCATTCTTCCCCAAAGAAATAGCATTCACTGCTGCACATATAAAAACACAAAACGAATGTGAGATATCAGATCACATCTACCAGTGAATTATCACCTCAGTACATTTACAGGATGTATCCGTTTGAGATTCAATTGTATTTTTTGGGAAGTAAGTTACTTGAAGGATAACATTTTGAGACATGTAATTTAAGGTTTAAAGCTACTCACAGTTGGTGGAATAAACCCTGAGAACCTGCAGGCAGGGCAGAAGAAGTTTGGTGTTCTGTAGGTTCTGTTTCATCAAGTCGACGGTGGCGTTCAGAGCTCCGGACAAACGGGCCTTCACACCAAACTTTCTGTCTGAACACAGAGGCTGCAATGTCAGTGTGCACCAAATTGTCCATGTTTTTGTCTCCCTCCTTTCAACTTCTTGAGATGTTGTTGACCACCTGTAGCGCTAAAGGCTGTTTGCAAGCATGTAAATAATGTGCAATCATTTTGAAGAAAACCTTATATATAAAACAAGTCTAAGTGCTATATGAATGCTCTGAAAGTATCCTGAAGCTCAAACCACAAGAGAAATGCCCAGAGCCTATATTCATAATCGGTGCCTAAAATGAGCCGTCAAAGTGTCACAACTATTAGATTTCAATCTCGAATGATTTTTTTTATGCATAAGGAAATTAGCTGAACAGGTTTGTTGAGCCCCTAAAAACTAAATTTTGATAAGTACTACTGAAGCAGATGTTTTACTTGACTACAAGAAACCTCCACTGGGGATCTCTAACAGCACAGAGAATGTTTCATCGGATGTGAAACTTTCGCCATAGAACTAAGTCAAATGAGGATAAACAAGACATAAAGCAAACTAAACGAAAACAAACATTTGTTGTTAATCGAGTGTATGTGTTGGTGGGCTCTGGCTTACCTTTTGGGCCAACCTTGGCCAGCAGTGAGTGAAGCTGCAGCATGAGTTCCTCACTGGGGGGCAACTCTTTACTGGCAGTGTTCAGAATCTGGAACAATATTCCTGTTCCGCCTTTAGACACAAACACTGCCACCCTGCGAGCTCTGCCTATAATGCAAAACAACCAATAAAACGTTAAATGTGGTAAAACCTCATTCAAGATGGAAGCCTTTGGCCAGTAGACTTCATTACCTAACCAGCCAAATGTGCAATCTATCACCATCTATTCACCATTTACTATTGGCAAATTTGTATTTTTAGAATATATTTACTACATACGTGTGCGCTCTGAAATAAATATAAAAGAAAGCAAGTAAATCAGCTCATCAAAACTCAGCTCACCCACAGTCAGCAGCTCACTGAGAATGTACAGGATGTTGAGTGTGGTCTGGACATCTCTGGAGTTCTGTCAAAGTTACAAACAGTAAACCTGTTAAATACGTTCAGGGTCAATTGCAGGATTTTGAACATCAACTTCTTTTTGCCTCTCGAGAAAAAAGGAAAGTCACTGATCCCAGAGGTGCAGTCTGATCCTAAATCAAACTCACTGATCAACGTGACACCAGTTGTAGAGTTTGCTGCAGCTGGCGATGTTTGCAAAGAAAAATGTAAAATGCTTTTTAAATAAGCAATTATTCAATAAGTAATTCAATCAAAGCCTGGTGGTCTAAGGTTTTGCAACTGCTATTGGACAATAACATAATAAGTCTATTCAAAATCCTAACACATGGCTCATACGTGCCAGGCATAGTTTTGTCGTCTTAAGAGTCATGTTCTAAGAGTCACATTTCAAGATGTGTTGTTGAGTGAGCTGACCTCCAGTGAAGACAGGATGACCTCCATGCCACTGGAGCCCTTGGACATCACCTCTTTTCCGCTCTTCTCTGTAACATGAAGTATATGAAATTATATTATTATTACATTTAATTATGTGTCAAGACCAGAAGTCCAGGGCCACTGGACTTTAGAAAGGCTCTGCTGTATCTCACAATAGAAAACAAATCTTTAAAGCACAGTGTTGGATTTGTCAAATATTAAATGCTGCAGACAAGCTTGGACATTCTCCTCTTAGAAAACAAGGCATAAAGTAGGTTCAAAGTTCATCTTAGAAAGTTTTACTCATCTTACTTCTCTTTCTCCTTTCTTCACCTCCCCACCTCTTTCAGCCTCAAGCTTGCCCTGTAATTTAAGATCTGAGAGATTCCAGACCTCTTTGAAGAGGCCACACTGAGTCCTGAGACAAAGGCAAATTCTTCAATCACCAACACAGGGGGAGGAGGAGGAGGTGAAAATATACTGATGTTATTTAACCTCTTAGAAATGAACCACAAAGATGATTGAAGAACACAAAATAATACAAGGCTTTCATATTAACGTTTTGGTATAACGTCAGGTGACCCAGGACAAGAGGCGTTGGTCTAAGAGAGGCGGTGGTCTAGTGGTATAAACTTGGACTATGGGCAGAGAAGGTCTCTGGTTCGTCTCTGGTTCGACTCCACGGAGAGACAACAAAAGACGAACCTGGATTGATCTGTCCAAAAATTGCACGCCCTCCTTAAAAAGGAATGCATTACAACAGCAGGGGAATAATGGAGCTAAAGCATGCATCTTTCATGATTCATGAGCGGTTTCTAAAATTCATGCACAACTGACATATACACACACTATTTCTCCACACTATCCAAAGTATGTGCATATCTGAGCTGGTCATGCCAGAATTTTTAAAGCTCCTCAAAACAAACTGGCATTTCAACATTAATCCTCAAAGACTAAGGCGGCACTGGGTTATGAATAGGACCAGCACAAAATCTAATCTAAAAATAGTTTGCTACATCTCTAATTTACTCACTGAATTTTTCAATTGTAATTTGTCTTACCTTGAAACTGTATTTCACTTGTGTTCTAAAGTTAATGATTCATTTAAAAGTAAAGATGTCCTCAGCTCATTCTGCCAATTACTTGATGATGTTGCCCTTTAACTTTACTCTGTTATATATATTTTTTTAGGGGACATTTGATTCATTAATCAGGTACAGATAATTACTAAAAGTACTGCAGTTACACTCACTTTCCATCCTAATCCAACCAAAGTGAAACTTGTTAAATGTTTGACACAGACAGGTGTCCTTTGAATCTTATATTGTTTTCTACTTTTAGTTTACTCTGGCACTCCTAAAATAAAGTATAAAAACACGAATTGCCATCCTAGGTAAATCCTAGGTAATACTGTAGTCTTTTAAGAAGATTTTGAAGGGTCTAGATTAAATGCAACACACCTCAAACAATTAAAATGCTGTGAGTATATTTTGCTCATTGCTCATACCTTGTGGGTCTGGGGAGACCACAGATTGACCGTATCTCCTGGTGTAGCGGTACTCCATTTCATAACAAAGGTCTCAAAAGGTTACCAAAGCTTCTGTTTCCAAAAATTCCAGGTTCACTGCGTCTGTAGCCCTCAAAGTGTACAGTGCGTGTCGACTGTGAGTCTACCACTTAGGACGTTGATGCTGTGCCTTATAAGGTACATCGCTTCAAAAACTTCACTGGTATCGGTCTATCCCTCTAGGCTCGAAATAAACTCCTCAACAAACCTGTCTGACTGTGGATAGACACAGTGAGATCGGGGGCAGGACACTGCGAACTGAGCACGCTACAAGAAAACTAAACCACATACTGCCCCTATGGAGAACAAACAGAAGCACGAGGCACCTCTCCTCTTTATCTTGACAGCCCTTCTTTTTTCCCTCCTCAGCACTGGGGGTAAAAGGGGAGCAGCCAAAGTCTCAGATGAAAACAGATACTGTATTTCTGACGCAGATGAGGGGGAAAGAAAGAACTGCTGTCGCTACGATTTATTCTATAACTTCTACAAGTGCCTGTGGTCTGTGGAGTGATTTTTTGTCCTCACCTTTTAAATCAACCAAATATACAAGTTTGTTTACTACTCATTACTTTTGTTTGTTCCCGTCATCCTTGTTCTTTCTCTTGGTATTTCTTTCCTGCCCACTAAGCTCCTAAGTCTCAGAACATGAGACAAGAGTACAGCAAAGTCCTTTGGGTGTATAGTTACTGTGAACAGGGTCATAGACCCCCCACCCACTTCCCCTGACCGACGTCAGACTTATCCACATTTCATGTTGAGGCTGCATACAGGGTGTGACGGTCAGCCGAACCGTAGATGAGAGGAACAGCTGATATACGCTGATTGACGTGGTCATGGACAGAGATGTCCTTTCCTCTGCCTACAAGTTCACTTTAGAGAAGGAGGAGGCAAAACTTTATGATAAGAGGAGAGCTGGTATTAAAGAAAAGTGAAAGGAAAGAAGCTCAGAGAAAATCTCAAAAAGGCTCAAAACACTGTGCGTTGACTGAACCGAATTCAAACAGCATATTCACACTGTGGTGAGTCCTCTACCACATGACTCAAGTCATTCAAAAATCCACACTGAAGAAAGGTTTGTGGGTTCGCAACCACATGGGGGGAAAAGAAAACTGAAAGAAAAAAAGAATAAATGAGGGCAAGCAAGTAGCTATTTTTTTGTTTTCAACTGATCTGTTGATATATATATATTTTTTTAATGACCTGATTAATAATTCCATCTATAAATGCCCCAAGGTGGTAAAAAAACTGTTGTAGCTCTCACATACGTTTTAATGACCTCCAAGGGAACGTGTCGGGCACAGGTCCTTCTACAGACCCTATCCCCACAATCCCCTCAGCCTGACCCTGTGCCAAAAATGTTACCTGAAAAAAGCTTGTGGGAGCGTAAACTGGTGTGGGGACATTTCTTGTCGTCTTGTTTTTGCTGCTCCTGTCCAGCACCTAAGGCTCATCAAGATTGGATGTGCGTGCTTTCATATACTCAGAGAGAAAATCCAATGCATTACAAATATAATAGAAAAGCAGCAAACGCACACATTTGAGAGGCTGTGACAGGAGTATGTTTGTTATTTTACCTGATAAATGAATGTATTTTTGTTTGACAATTCAATTCACCAATTCTTAACGCCTGCATAAGAGATTGCAATTCATCCCGGCTCCTGTTGAAAAATGAATGTGTGACTACATTTGTGGTTCAGTCTGTTATAAATGGTGATACAGAACAATGCCTCCCTCTTCTGCTGCTGCTCTGATCTCCCCTCAACGAGCAATCACGGGAAACATCACAGGAACCACTGCTGCACTTAACCACCAATAGTTACAGAACATTGTCACTGAACATGTTTTGTAATGAATAAAATCCACTCAACACGACAAGCTGAGGCTTTGAAATAGGAAATCATAAAAGGGGAAGTCCTTCAAGTCAGTCTCCTGGTGTTGGAGGACAGCGTCCACCCATCCATTGGCTATTCTTACACATCTCATTAAATAGATATCAGTGGATGACGTTGGAAAGAAGTGAAATGTATTGAAATAACAAACCTGAATCTCTTACTGAACTGTCCACTGCTTCCTTTGAGATCAATTAAGAATAAATTCCCTCACTCACTACATGTGGTTGAGTTGCATTGTGGGTAATGGCACCATGAACTGGATTTTAAAAGAAGAATGTGTGTTCTGTTGTTTTATTATCAAGTAAATTTCATATGTAATTGTGAAAGGGCAGATTTCCTAAGCACACATTTTGACTTTGTCATAGTCAAAAAGCACATGTGTAGACAACACAACGGGATACGGCTGAATTCCATTGAGCAGCTTCAGTTTCAGGGTCTTGGTATTTTTCATGCTGGCTCACTGTTAAACTGTCACGTCTCAATTGAACACTTGAGCCACCGTCAATGCTGTGAGTAACACCTGTGCTTTTCCTACTATGACATGTCAAAATAGCTGCTGTGAAAAAAAGCCTACTGCTATTTCAAGAAATGTTAATGAGAGTGCGATAATCCTAGACCATAACAGACCTGAACCACTGCCAACAATGCAATTTGAGGCATATGGTGTACTTCACTACAGCAGCAAATATGCAGTGGTGCAAAATTTTTACATTATTACACTGTTTTGCATTATTACACAGACACACACAAGTGTGTGTGTGTGTGCGCGCGCATGCTCTCTCTCACCCTGTGTCTGTATGAGATGAAGTATCTTTGAGGTGACCTGTCGCGCTGTTTCGACATCCTTCAACATGGCCTCTCCACTCATCCTCTCCAGCTGGCCCAGAAGCATCAGTACCCTGGAGTTACTGGGAACACTGGAAATACACACATGGTTTTACCGTTAGAAAAAATGAATAGCTTCCTTTATTAATGTGCTGCTGTAGTGAGAAAAACATACAAAAACACTGTATATTCAAGCCCATCTGGAAAGATCAGAGATCTTGGAACATCAGTGTTATAATGACTACCTGCAATTTAAAAAAACATCTTTGTGGAGGAATGAATTGATTTGTACTTTGATGTTATAGATTGGTCCATGTCTCTTCCACTAACATGGAGGAAGTAGGGTTTATGGGCACCAGGTAGTAATCAAGACTTAACTTTTATGGAAGCAATCATGTCCTCCATCTTTATAAATTGTCTAAAAACTAAGAAAAATGTCCTTTTCTTGTAATATAGTGTAAAGCTACAAACAATTATAAATTGACAATACATGTTAACAAGTAGTCCGAGAATGACTCTAAGAGATCTGTTCAAATGAAGCTGTATTGAGGCCTTATCCTCGTGCTTCACTATTCCTGGAATAGTGACCAATTCTCCTGTCTTAGCTCAGTGGTGCTCAGATGGAAACACAGGGTTAGAGGCCAGTAGTTGGTACAGCAACAGCAAATAAGGGAGAGAGAATCAAAACTGTGATTGCACCCAGTGGAGCTGTGTTTCTCGCATGTCCTTATAAAGACAGAGTGAGAGAGGGAGAGAGATGGGGGAAAAGAGAGTGTGTGTGCCGAGACAGAAAAAGAGAAAATGAGAAAAATAGAAAAGAATGATCTACAAAGTGATGCAAGAATGAAGAAAGGAAAACATAACAAGGGAGATGTACAGCCAATATGAAAACATTATATAATACCCACATGTGAACACAGATTAAGGGTAGATACATGAAAAGGTTTTGCTAAGCGTAAATTCTGAATTAAACATGGGTGCTGTTATTTTTAGTCATGACAAAAACATACGGGTGGCTCCAGTGAGGACACCTAATTATCTCCACACTCCTGCACTCTCACTCAAACATGTGCATGCACATGCACACGCACACTTTCTCTCTTTTCCACACACACATTGTGCCAACCATCGGAGAAAGAAAGCGCAGGTGCAACTGAAGTTAAAACAGCACAAGGGCGGAGTGACTGTCAGGAGAGTGAAGGTAAGTATCGACAAAAAGGGAGAGTGAGCATTTTGTGAACATATGATTGTGACAGAGCAGGTTTCACTCAGGAGCACATGCCGGGCTGCATGTGTGTCTTTGTGCAGCATACATGTGAAATTGCATCTGACTGTTCCGGGAACGGCAAAAGGAACTCACCCTTTTTCTGTGGCCATTTTAGGTTTGTTCATTTTGACCAACTCAACAATTCATGACGTCTGCAAGAGAAAGAAAATAAAGACCTCACTTACAAAAATGAACAAACGTACATGTTTAAAATGAATGTAGCAAAACAAGGTTTACCCCATGTGCCTGTTTCAATCATAGGCTGTAGTAACAACCAGATGGTATCTAAAGTACCTGAAGCTGTGAATGTCTTGATCTGTGCATTTGCAGCAGCCCTGTAATAAACTGACCTGTGCTGGGTGTACCTGCAGCTGCCTTATCCTGCAGCTGTCTCATCTTGACTGTATCACAACAGCACAACTATGGCGCACACACACAGTTTCTGCTGACTGAAATTACACAACAAAAAGCAGCTGTCCTACATGATGCAGATCCCAGGTGTCGGCAAACAAAAGAACTATGGACGAGGTAATCTGAACACAAGGTTATAAAAAGAATCACTCTGTGTTCAGAGAGGTAAAGTAAACTACAGTATCATTCAGCAAACATATGTGGCACCTGACTACAAGCTACAATTGGGTGTATTGGATTTTCACAGGGTTTTAAATGAGGTCAGACAGTGAATACAGAAGCATTAATGGTTTGAGATGAGTCATAAACAGAGCTGTTGTAAAATGTGAGGCTGTAAATAGCTAGTGGCAGATTGATAGTGTCATTGGACTGGTGTCAGAAGGTTTTATTGTGCTTAAAATCACAACAACACACTAAACATTACGGGGAGACTGCCATTAGACAGAAAGGTGTTGGTGTCCTCTTCAGTTTAAACAAGCTGTCAACTAAGACGGCTCACCTTATCTCTACAGTCAGGCTTTTCCAAACCTTGCACAAGCCCATCAGCCCTTTTCTTACCAGACAAGGGCAGAGGTCACACTTACAGAGGAAGATCATGCATGTTTCTATACGCTAGCCAAACTGATAGAGTGTGACGGCTGGCTTACACCAGACAGATGGCAGCCTGCCCCCCATGATAACAACCCGACAGGGCTGCCTGTGTTGCACAAACCTGACTCCACAAACTAAACAAGGACGGGTTCAGTGTGTACGATTTAGGTGTAAGGGATCTATTGGCAGAATGTGTTTCATCTAAATTGTACGAATTGTTGTTTACTTCACTCAAGAATGGGCCCTTTGTGTTTTGTTTCTACATCAGGAGTGGGTCCTCTCTGTGGAGGCCGCCATGTTGTTTACATTAGCCCAAACTGGACAAACTAAACACAGAAATTATACTATAAATATTTGCAGAAATTGGAAATAAAATAATCCCAGTGATGTTTTCATTTGTGTGTTTTGTCTAAATTGTACAAGTTCGTGCTCTCTTCACACTCAAATGGACCCTATATATTTGAATACTTTATATTTACATCAAGAGTGGGTCCTCTCTACAGAGGCCTCCATGTTGATTACAGTAGCCCCAACTGGACAAACTAAACACCTTTTGAGTTTTTGTGACAACTGCAGGCTACCATGGGTTCTCTGTGATGTTTTGAAGGTGTAGGGGGGAGGTGAGGGGTGCTCAGCTGCAACATGCCACCTCACCACTAGATTCTACACACTGAACCTTTAAACTGGCTTCTGTCCTGACACCAACCTGCGGGGAGGTGCGGGTGAGTGGAGGCTGCCACCTGCCCGTTGTTTAGCAAGATACACAACCAGGCTGTGCTGCTTATCCCGATGTTAAACCTAGCTTGGGGCTGCACCTGCTTGGGGGGAGTCGCTCATCGACACGGCCGCCTTCCTGCGGGTTAGCTAGCAGCTGAATGTGGTTGCAGTAGATAAAGAGACGGCACAGGCGGTGTTAGCTGGAGCTGTGCGCGGGTGTCGCATTGACAATGACGGGGCTTGTACGAACCTGCACGGAGAGGAAGTGTTGTCCCGGTCCGGGTGCTCCAGTGCCGAGATAACGGGGCTGCCGCTGCTGCTGCTTAGACTGGAGCTGCTGCTGAGGCTGGAGCTCGAGCTGGAGCTGGAACGCCCTGGCGATGTTGTGATGACACCAGCCCCCGACTGTCAGAGGGGCTGTCGGGGGATATCGCGACACGCCCCCCCCCCCCCCCCCTGCTGTGTGTGTGTTCAATGCGCAGACAGGACGAGGGCGGAGAGGCCCCAGAAAGAACAGCCGGCGCCGTAAAGTTCACCAAAATGCATCTTTAACGCAGTTCTACAGACCCGTTGCGCTGGTTTCACGCTGTTGCCGCTCCATTAGGAGGCTTGAGCTCCTTCTGGTCACACTGGGACTACATTTCCCGTGTTGACCTGACAGCGGCTGCTGACGTCAAAACTATGCGCCGGTTCTCACAGTGCTCGATGAAGGTCTTGATTAGCTACAACAAATAATACAAGATATTGAGGTACGTGCCAATTCACAATGAATTGTGACTGTCTTATAACACCGTTAGTTGCGTGTGCACCTGATTCAATTGTATAACGTGTTAAACTGGTGATATTCAGGGTTTGTTCACAGGAAATGTACACTATGAGCAGCACTAGCTTGTTAGCAGGCTGTTTGATGGTAGCTAGCTAACATGTCTCGACTGTTTTTAAATTGTGTATCGTATGTAGGTGACCTGGGTGTACTGGTGTGAGTGAAAGTAGGAGGCTGTTAAAGTACAGACCGGTTATGTTGTGTGCTTGTTGGACATTTAGCTTGGTTTTAGCTCGGATTCAGATACTAATGCTAATGATTCATTCGCATTTAAACCTATGATCTTTATTTTGCTCGCATGTGATCAGGTCATGTCGATTTCAGTCAGTGTGTTATCGCCCAGCTCAGTTTTCAAATATAAGCTTAAAAGCATTTGGGGAGGGTAGATAAATGTGCAACACACTCTACACTGTAAATATACCTTTTATAAATGAGGTGTCACTCAGAGGCTGAGACTGTGCAGGATGCTCAGTCGTGAAATGTTCACTTTTTAGGCTCTAACTTCTCATGTGTGTTAACAGAGCAGGATGATGCTATGTGTGTCAAGTCTGCTATTGTGAATTATTATCACGTGAAAAGATGTTTCTCAGAATATACAGAAACATGTAGGAAATGATAAACCATGTAGGTTTGTTCTTATTTATCAGCGGAAAATATAGCAAAATGTTGCATTCAAGATTATACTGCTGGGAAATGAGAAGCTATTATTTCTGCCTGATATTAAGAATGGTTCATTATATCCAGCTAATTGGAAATATTATAACTTTTGAGGATTTTAAAGCCTCACCATGTTTGCTGCCTGTACCAGTTACGTGGCCAGTTTAATGCAGGGTCACTCAACAGAAAGTTAACCCAAGTTAGAAAGTAACTGGTGGTATGTCTCGTGGAAGAACTGAAGCAGTAAATTACTGTGTGTACGTTAATGTATATTTCCTGATGACTCGCGATGATGTCATTGCTAATGTTTTATAATATTGTGAACACTGTGTCCTGGTTCTCTCTGTCTTCATTAGTCACCATGGTGATGAAGTCAGCAGTAGAGGATGATGATGGCGGCTGGGGGTTAGGCATCCCAGAGAAGATGAGAAACAATGCCAACTGGGTTGATATTACACATGAATTCAAGGGTTCATGCAAAGGTAAAGTGTGTGTGCGTGCGTGCGTGTGAGACAAGTGTAAAGTTACATGTTTCAAAGGGAATAATGTGTTCTTACTCTCCTCTGACCTTGTCCTCCTCCTTCAATCATCCAGAGTTGAACCTTGGGGAGTTGCTTCATGACAAACTGTGAGTAAACTACCACTTCACTGAAAAAAAATATCTTCCTCTGAGCTGAAGTTAGTCACTCTGCTTGTCCTCTAATAAACAACTTAGAGTCGATATAATAGATTTCAGTGAAAAGTCAGTGGTTCTCAAACATGGAGCATAGAGCCACTGTTGGGAGGTGCAGCTGGGACCCTTACTCTAACCCAAGGGGAAAACATGGAATGAAACTAGGTTTAATGATAATATTTCATGTAATATTGAAAACAATCGAGAGTTTATGCTGATGCCAACATGCTTGTTTTATTATTAAGCCTTTTTTTACGGCTAATGAAGGGAAGCATGCCAGAAACAAGTTAAAACCACTGGTCAACATGGTTTTTCATTTATAACTATATTAATGTCTGCAGGAGTTATCAGTATTATAATTAGTAATGTTACTACTGTTCAGAATCTAAGAGTTACACATTAAAACATACTCTAATCTTTGCTGTGGTGGCAGGTTTGGTCTATTTGAGGCTATGTCAGCCATAGAGATGATGGATCCTAAGATGGATGCAGGAATGATTGGAAACCAGGTCAACAGGAAAGTTCTCAACTTTGAACAAGCTATCAAGGTACCATGCCACTGTCCAATGTAAACCAATTAAGTGCCAGTAATCAGCAGAGAAGGCCTTCTTCTTCACAGTAAACAGTTAAATCAACATCGCTGTTGTTTTATTCTCTTGATTTTAGGAAGGTGTCATCAAGGTTAAAGACCTCCGTCTTCCTGAACTCATTGGGATCATAGACACATCTTTCTGTTGTTTGGTGAGTCTCACTTTCGTAAACAATGAAAGCCTTTGTTTATGCCAATCTGTTGGGAATTCATCAACATGCAGTCAGTGTGTTTTTGTGAATAATATATAATGCTAGAGGTTTGTCCTATGATGAAACCATGAAGAGGGTGATTTGTGTTGTAGTAGCTCTCCTCTACAGGCACATGCACCACTGTGGGAGGTCCTGCTAATGAGTCTACTTAAACATGTATATACTTAGATCACATGGCTTGAGGGTCACTCTTTGGCACAGACTGTGTTCACGTGTCTTTACGTCCATAACCCGGACCTGATCGAGGAGCCAGCCCTCAAATCCTTTGCCCTGGGCATCCTGAAAGTGTGTGACATTGCCCGGGAGAAAGTCAACAAGGCTGCTGTTTTCGAGGAGGTAAGCACCTTTCTACAGTATTTAACTGGGCCTTTGCATGGGTGACACTGCAATGGAAGGCTTTATTTTATGAATTATTTAAAAAGCATTACTATGGTAACAGGTCATGACTTAGAACTTAGATATTGAAAAGTTCAATATCTGATTGCCTCACTCTTTTCCACAGGAGGATTTCCAGGCCATGACTTATGGCTTCAAGATGGCCAATAATGTTACAGACCTGCGGGTGACAGGTACAAGTACTGCATTGTGACAAAGTCCACAGCTTCATGTATGAAGTAGACAGTTGATGCCATTACAGATGAATACATTTCAATTCATAAGAACAAAGATACAGTAGCTGATGTCATCTTTCTCTGATGTGTTCATTTGACCAGGTATGCTAAAAGATGTGGAAGATGAGTTACAGAGAAAAGTTAAGGTAATTGTTGTTGACCACAGACTCTCTCTTTGCCATTTCAATGAACTACTACACATAAACTGCTTTTCTGAATATCCTTCCTTGTTTATCTTCTTCTCCCTCAGAGCACGCGCATTCGACAGGGTGAGCAGCGGGAGCCAGAGGTTGAGCTGGAGGTAAGTGGCATCATTCTTCAATGTCTGTTTTTATCTTTTTACATTTGTTTTTATGTTAAAGTCATGGTTATGGAGAAGCATTTAGAGCATCCAAAAGCTAAACACGGCAATTTCATTATAAAATTAATAGGATGTGAGATGTAAATCAAACAATGTCAATGCTCTGTCACAGCCTTCTACTGGATCCACACAAAGATGGACGCCTTCTTCTCTGTCTCTGTTTATATTACTTTTTTCCCATCTTCCATCACTCAGCGTGTGGGCCTGAGGCGACCTTTAGAGATTCTACTAGGGAATTTCCATCTGTTTTTTTTTTTTTAGAAAAAAAAATAAAGCAAACAAGAAAAACAATCAGTCCAAAAACGAGGCTGTGTTTATTGTTATAATAACTGTATATATTTACATGCCTGTTTAATGTTAGTCTATGTTTGTTTTCAGCATCAGCAGTACTTGGCACTTTTCAATAGGATCAAGTTCACACGCCTTCTACTGACTGCACTGATTGCCTTCACCAAAAAAGAGGTAATGCACACAAAAACAAGACGGTGACAGAATAAGTGGCTGACATCTGTGTCTGTCTGATACTTAGTATGGAAGCGGCTTGCATAAAATTGTATTGTGTACTTACAGTAATGTACATTTTTGTATTATTTGTTTGTGCTTGAATTTTTATCAGACCAGCTCAGTGGGTGAGGCCCAGAAGCTTGTGGTCCAAGCAGCTGACCTCTTATCAGCCATCCATTCTAGTATTCAGCACGGTATCCAGTCACAGAATGACACCACTAAAGGAGGTAACACAAACACACATGCATACATATGCGTAGGATCTCAGTTTGGAAAATAAAAAAAATAAACGAAATATAAATCATAATGAAAATGTGCACATATTATACATATACTTGCTCTCCAGCAATCTAGTCAATATGTTGTCATGGCAGCTGTTTCTCTTGTTCTACTTGACTCCATTTATTTGAGTCTCTTAGACAAGATTGCTTAATGATTATGAAATGTGACCTTTATTAACCTTTGTGTGTTTCTTTCTGTGGCGGCTGCAGACCACCCCATCATGATGGGCTTTGAGCCCCTGGTCAACCAGAGACTGCTGCCGCCCACGTTTCCTCGCTACGCCAAGATTATTAAGAGGGAGGACATGATCGCTTACTTCAGCAAACTTATAGAGCGTATCAAGACTGTCTGCGACGTGATCAACACCACCAACCTACATGGCATACTGGTAAACATAGACAAAAGTATTTCTTAGACGTATAAAAAAAATAATATTCAAAAGATTAAGACATGCAGTTGTTAACAAGAATATTGTGTTTGTGGCTTCATCAGGACTTCTTCTGTGAGTTCAGTGAGCAGTCTCCATGTGTGCTCTCCAGATCACTGCTTCAAGTGAGTGAACGATTGTTGTTCTAATCCATTCGTCAGAGTTGTCGCCTTATTGTCTCTCTGATCCGAGAGAAACCCTTTGAAATGTGTCACATGTTGTTGTGGTTGATCCTATACATGTGTTTCAAACAGTATTATAAAAGTTGATGTTATTTTAAAACCCAGTATATGAAAATCTAACAAATTTCTTTCCTGCATATCCAGACTACTTTCCTGATAGATAATAAGAAAGTGTTCGGCACCCACCTGATGCAGGACATGATTAAAGATGCTCTGAGATACTTTGTCAGCCCTCCTGTCCTCTCCTACAAGTAAGTGTGTCGTTGGTTAAATTAAAAAAAAACCTGTGAACCCCTTTAGGTTGTTATCGCGGTCATGTTTTTCAATTTTTTCTGTTGACCATGTGTGTGCGTGTGTGTGTCTCCCCAGGTGTTGTCTGTTTAACAACCACCAGGCTAAGGACTACATCGACTCTTTTGTCACACACTGCTCCAGAGTACGTCCCCTTTACTGTTCTTATCCATATGATCTGCACATCTGCTGCAGTTAAATCCATTTTGATACCTCAGTACCTCTGTGCACGTTTTGGGCTGTTTTCAGAAGTTTAATAAACGATAAAAGTTTATAGTTTAAAATATATATCCATTCTCCCCGTAGCCATTCTGCAGTCTGATCCAGATCCACGGACACAACCGAGCTCGGCAGAGAGACAAGCTGGGTCACATTCTTGAAGAGTTTGCCACGCTGCAGGACGAGGTGAACTACAGCTGTTTCTTCACTTTTCCTTTCATACAGTTTGAACACGACACTGTTTTCACTTTTTGTGCCAAACAAGTTAAGCCTAGATTTGGATAAGAAACTTTGAGGTCCATAATAATTCACCTGTTGCACCTTAAACATATGATTCCATTCATTCACTTCAGGGACATTGATTTTATCATTTTGGAATCAGCTGCTAATTGCTTCCTCTGTGCTTTACAGGCAGAGAAGGTGGACGCGGCGCTGCATGGCCTGTTGATGAAACTTGAGCCTCAGCGACAGCATCTCGCCTGTCTTGGCACCTGGATCCTCTACCACAACCTGAGGATCATGATCCAGTACCTGCTGAGTGGCTTTGAACTGGAGCTTTACAGCATGCATGAGTACTACTACATCTACTGGTAGGAGCACACGCGTTTCTTTGTGCCTGAATGGTCAGGACACACTAAGGCCACATCCATGCTACAACATTCTCATTTGAAAAATGCATCAACTCTGCTACGTCCATACTACTCTGGAGTTTTAGAGCTGCAAGCTGAGAAGATTGGAAATGTTGTTCTCCCAGTTTTAGTTTAAAAATGCGGCGCTCTGTTTCAGCCTGGAGGGAAAGAAACAATGTTAAGATATTTGGAAATGCCGGAGACATTCAAAACCGCTAGCTGATTGAGACTTTTCAGTCACATCATAGCCTTCGCTGATTCATCAGGCTCTTATCACATGACCCCCTGACGAGCATGTGGACAGAGTTGGTTTTAGTTTTATAAAAAATGCTGTTTTCAAAAGAAGGTGCAGTAGTATGGATGAAGCCTAAATCTCAACATCATCCACGTGTATTTTGTTTATCTGTGAATATGCTTTTCTTTTACCATAGGTACCTTTCAGAGTTCCTTTACGCGTGGCTGATGTCCACTCTGAGCAGAGCCGACTCCTCTCAGATGGCAGAGGAGCGGATTATGGAGGAGCAACTGAAAGGACGCAGCAGCAAAAAGACCAAGAAGAAGAAGAAAAGTACATGTTGTTGCATCATCCTCCCATTCTATGTCAAATTGGTTTCTTCCTGTTGGTGTCAGCGCAGATACTGATATGTTTGGGATAACTTTGCAGCTCGCCCTCTCAGCAAGGAGATCACCATGAGTCAGGCATACCAGAACATGTGTGCCGGCATGTACAAGGTAAGGCATGGATTAATGATTCCCTCCTCACTCCCCTTTGTTGCCACACAGAGATTTAATCTGTTCTTTCTCTGCCTCTGTCTCTCTCTCTCTCCAGACAATGGTAGCTTTGGACATGGACGGAAAGGTGCCTAAGCCTCAGTTTGAGCTCGACAGCGAGCAGGTTCGCTACGAGCATCGCTTCGCCCCGTTCAACAGTGTGGTCACCCCCCCACCTGTGCACTACATCCAGTTTAAGGTACTTTCTCCATCCCTTGCTTTTATTTCATCATTGTTACCTCCCATCCATACTCTGTTAGACTTTTCTTTCTGACTTTGTTCCCGCCCTTGACCTCTCCAGGAAATGTCCGATCTGAAGAAATATAATCCTCCGCCAGGCCCGGCTGACCTCTACCTGGCAGCCAGCAAACATTTTCAACAGGCCAAGCTCATCTTAGAAAATGTGCCCATCCCAGATCCAGAGGTCAGTAAATGAGACCATCTTAAGATAAAATGCTCTTTGGTGATTTGAAATTCCTCAGAACAAATTTCTTCAACATGAATCTTTTCCTTAATAGATTTCCTCATGTGTTATGGGGTCACAGTATGTTTTCTGCTGTATTGTACCAACTGTTGTCTGCATGAAGTTACTTCTTACATTCTACGTGGTCAGTAACCAGCTTTTAATGAACAATAACAGGTCAACCGTATACTGAAGGTGGCCAAACCCAACATAGTGGTTATGAAGCTGCTGGCTGGGGGACACAAGAAGGAGACAAAGGTAACACACGACACACATTCACTGGATTACTATTATTCACTTTCATTGTTACAGTCAATACAAATGCCACACAAAGTGGTAAAAAAGGTTTGAATTCTGAATTGATGGCTTTATATTTTTAAAAGGAGTCATGTGTCTATAGTGGTGTTTAATCACCGGGGATTGTGATCGGTTCGATATCTGTTACTTGTTATTAAGACACTGTCTGAACAGAGAAATGAAAACACATTTCTCTGTTCCCAGGTGCTCCCTGAGTTTGACTTCTCGGCCCATAAGTATTTCCCTGTCGTCAAGATAATCTGATGCTGCTCTTCATCACACGATGACGTCACCGTGCATCAGCCGTACCTGAACAAGTGTGCAATGGCCCCGATCCAGCCCATGTCTGAACAGTGTGTGTGAATGAGTGAGATACTGCAAAGGAGTGTTTGTATATCCACATCTGTGAAAGTCTCTTTGTGTTTGTGTGTGTGTGATGTGTGTGTGTGTGTGTGCGTCAGACACAAGGAGGTACTGGCCAATGGGATTTTTTTATAAGCTGCCTCCTGAACAGTTTTGTTATGGCTTGAAAATAATGCTGAAATGACAATGGATGCATATCATTAAATCCTATAAAAACCACCAGAACCTGTCTTCTGTGAATACTGGACAATTTGCAATCATCGACAACATTCATGATTTCACGAGTGCAAAGGGAAGTAAAAAAAAAAATCATCCTTTGAACATTAAAATGTCGAATTGGGAAAAAAAGGGCAAGAAAGAAAATCAATTAGAAATCATTTCACCTCAATCCACCGCTGACCCCACAGGACTGAAGATCTGGAGCTCTCACCTCTCAGGAGCAAAATGAAATCTCAGTTTTGTATTAATCTTTCATGTAAGTCCTTGTTTAAGAATTTTAAATGGGTTATAATAACGCTTTACAACAGTCACCCTGAACCGTCGGTAGTGGTCATCACAATATCTATGGTGCAGTGCTCAAGGACACAAAAACAATTACTAAAAGCCTGATGCATAAATACAGAATTTCTATTTAGGTGAGTAGTCAATAGTAGTGTTACATTTTATATAAGAAAGTAATATGCAATTCTCAGTTTTTCTGTCCATGCTCATAGATACAACTGTGGGGCTTTGTACTTCTTTTCTTCTGTGATGTGACTTGACACTACGCACTATACAAAGTTAAAGTTTAACCATAACTCGGGAGAAGTTGAACTGTCACATTTGACATTCAAATATACTTTGAAAGAGATAACAAAACAAAAACTTGCGCTGTGAACTGGGACACACCCCATTTTATTCATGGGTACAATTTGCTTTTACAGACAGAGTTCAGGAAAGAAAAGAGGGATTTAAACGAAGCATACAATCAGAACTGTAAAGAGAAGTATGGATGATAACTGGTGGTTGTAAAGGCACTGAAGAACAATGGCCCTCATTCAGCAATATCTTCTTTAGAATTTCCTAAGAAAACTTAATGTCAGATTCATGAGTTCTTTAAACTGTTTGCATCTGTGTTCTTTTATTGATGAATGCCTTGTCTTCCCAAAAAAGGGCATGAGACTGCAGTTATATTTTGCAGTGGACATAAATACCACAAACAAACGATGCATTGAATCCAGCACGTTCATTGAAATCTGTAATTTAAATCCTAACTGCAGAATTAAAAAACACAATAACTGATTATTTTACCGAAGCCTTTCAGTTGTCAAGTATGTGTAAGAGTTCCCCACAGTGTGAGAAGATTCTGTTCTTATAATGTCAGAATCTCTGGAAAAACCCACAGCTTAAGTTTGTTTTAAGAAGAAACATCCTCTTAAGAACGGTCGGTGAATGAGGCCCAATGTGCTGGCTTCTGTTGAAGTCTATTTTCCCTGCACAATGCAAAATCCAGTCAAGTTTCCAGTTGAAATCTGAAGTAAAATGCAATAAAAGTAAGTTGTCAGGTGATATTGATTCGAAATGAGAAGATTTGAGACATTTTAATTAGACTTTCTGAGTAAGTGTGTGAGGTCGACTCAGGGGTTTTCCCTCATGGTTTTCTCAATCCACTCCCTGTAGTGGCAGATGTTTGCCATGACGATAGTGCTTGCACACTTATCCACAGGGTTGCTCACAACGATCCCATGTAGGATGTTGTTATACTCCACAGCTGAGCCTGCATCACCCTGAAAGAGAGAGAGAGAGAGAGAGAATTTCACATTGGTCATAACACAAAACAAAAGGAATTCTGTTAGAAAATGGCGAAATGTGTAAAAAATAAATGAAAGTGTTTCCTTACGAAGCAGGTCTCCACCCCCGGCCTAGAGGCACACATGGTGGATTCTTCATTGCTGACGTATTTATCCCCAGGTTTATCATTCTCCCCACACGTGGAAATGTCTGTGCTGGCACACTTCAGGCTCTTGGGCAGTATGCTGCCTGAGGATTTCAAAGATAAATCTTCAGAAAAGTGACTTCTATCTTTATAAATCTAAAACAAGTATCCTAGTTTTATTTGCTCACTTAAGATGTCAGACTTCTTGGCTTTCCAGCCTCCGATCTCAACCTGCTGGCCTATCTCTGGTTTGGTGCACCCGGCGGGGGGCAGCCTGATGGTGGGCAGCTTGGCAGACATGTCCTCGCCCAGTTTGATGAGCATGATGTCGTGGGCGTTCCCCTCCTCGTCTTTGTAAGAGAACTGCTTCTCGGTTTGGATGACCTGCTCCAATTTTTTAGACTTTCCTTTCAGCCACGACCCTAATTTCGTGAACATGCCCACGTCATTGTTCAGACCGAGTTTCAGTTTCACTGCCCTGCAGGAGAAAAGGTAAATAAGATAAGATGACTAATGTGACTAATGAAAACATGAAAATATTTTTTTATTGGAATCATTTTTTTATGATTTGGCTTATTTAATTTTCTATCCATACTTCCACCAACCAGGTTATGTTTGATTTTGCAAGCATTTGTGGAGGGGACGGACATGACCCAAGTAAGACCCATTTTAGCTTTGGTGTGGATCAATTTTCTATAAGATATATTTTATATTTTATTTAAACATTTTCATAGATTTCTCAAAATACAAACAATGGATCTCGACGAGACCAATCTGGCATGTTTAGTGAACTAATATTTATGAGTTTTCGCAACTTGGTGAAGAGCCAAATTCATATGAATGCATTTCATTTAAATGTTTAACTGACAGGAGGATGCATGTGTCTCTTACCGTTCAGCGCAGTGAGAAGCAGTGATGACCCAGCGCGTGTTGAGCAGCGAGCCGCCACAGGACTTTCCCGGCTGAATAGAATCAATCTGCACATGGTACTGTCTGTCCTTCTCGCAGGACTTACCCCCAACAACCCTCTTCTCAATGTCCCCTGATGCAGCAGCTGACATGGGGAAGCAGAGGAGAGGGCACACTTGTCAGCTTCGAAGCTTGATTTTCATTACCTCATTCTAACTTTTGCACAACAAAAACTTAATTACACATATGACAGAATTAGATGCAATAACATCTATTTAGAAATATTAGGGTGTTTTAGTTGAAGCAGAATGAAAACAAACTTACCTGCAAGAAGCAAAAGGATGAAAGAGCTGAGCTTCATGGTCCCTCTGGTTGTGGATGACTTCGGGTGTCTCTCTGACTCATCCCTCGTCTCTATATACTGCGGGTCAGATGTGACTTCATCAGATCCCTCCCCAAGCCTCTGTCTTCATGGCCTTTCATTGACCTGTTATGATAATGGGATGGACAGATGGGGTGGGCCGAGCGGAGGGTTTGGACAGCGGGACGGCGTGTACTGAAAAACTCACACCACACAGTGTATGATCCTCTGAACGGGAAGAGCAAGGTCAGAGCACCTCATTAATTGACCATCAATATCAAAACCAGAGATCATATTTTAAATGTCACCAATGTTAGTAAAGATCTTAGGGTATATAATGCTGTTTTATTTTACAAATGATTTATAGGAGCATGTAAATGTGTTGTTAAGTCAATATGCAACATAAATGTATTAATTATATCTACGGTTGGCCTTGAGTCCTTTTTGCCTTATACTAAGAACAGAGGAGACAGTAGCTCAGTATTTTGGGACACGTTCATGATGACTCGTAAAAAGCTACTGAAATCATATCTGTACATTTGTAGAATGCAAATGTAGCAGAACAGTAATTAAAAGCTGCAAGTCATCCAATTAAAAATTGCATAGACTGTGTCTATCTTCATTTTGCTTTCAGTTTTAAAAGCAAAATATTTTTAAATTGTAACTTTAGAATACCAGAGCTTTATATCGTTTTATTGTTCTAGCCTAGAATTTAAATTCAGTTTTTCTCTTTGTTCTCTGGTGTTAGCTACAACTGTCATATTTTAAATAATTGATAAGATGAAGCTTCAACTGTCACAAGTGGAGAGAAGTACAGTATCTATACAAATACTACACACTATCATCACTTCTCCTTTGACTGTACTTCTCTCCTATCTCCTAGTGACATACATCTGGATAATGTCTTAAAGGCTCGTGAACACTTGAACCAAATGATATTTTCATTTGCAAGAATCCTCGTGACAGTAAGTTCCACATGAAACACACACACCTTGATAGTGGTAATAAAAACAATCTTTATTCTCAATCACCAATAAAGCCTATGATTATTTAGATCTTTCACAAATTTGTTCAGCAGTACAGAATAAAATTAACATTTACACAAATTCAATCGAACAACAAAAAAGTGTATCCAATGTATAAAAATAATAAAACATTTTTTCTCTCCAGGTGCACAGACATGTAGTTCAGAAAATGTAAGATTCTACACAATTGAGAAGCCAAAGCAGTCAAGACAATGAATAACAGTAACTCTGAAAAAATTATTATAGAATTAAACATGTCACACGTCTCCAGAATCAACCAAAGTGGGGAAAGATTTAGACAAAAGGAGTGAAGTTCATGGAGATTTTCCTGGGCGATGTTGCTGCGACAGTGCATTGTTAAGGACGAAGGGTTTCCCTGTAACCTCCTGTCTGTATGAGGGAACTTCTCCTTCTCCTGATTAAATAATTAATCTTTCTTCAGAAGTTCTATTATATATATTGTTACTGTGACGAGCAGGCCCAAATTTAAAAATCGTTAAAAAAAACATAAAGAAACGTAAAGTTTATAGCATTGATTCTACCAGTCGTATACATTTGAGAGGACACTCTCTGGAAAAAGTTTCGAATTATAAACCACTGCTTTTTGGTTTGGGAAACGTTACTATATAATAAATAACTCAACCAGAAAGACTCTGCACAGGTCGTCAAGCCTTACATGAAGCCATGAGTAAATGTACATAAAAGAATGTACTATAACATCTTGACAGAAAACGAGTTCTCCAGCATTTAAAGTTTTCATAAACTGTATATTCTGTTCATTCATCTTCATTAAAGCGGATTGAGCTTCAAAACTAGGCATTGTACGGCTGCATTTTGAAATCAGAAGGGATTTTGATAAAATACTTCAAATGTTAAACTTTTAGTTCGATCCTTCCCACCTGGACCAAGTCAGGTGCACTGCAGCTGATCTGTACCGACAGTTAAACAAACCCTCTGTGTTCCAAGAACCGTTTAACAGCTATCTAGGAAGATAACTTTCCACTATGTTAAACACTGTTGATAAGTCAGTGTGTTATGGAAATGATGACGATTAAAACAGTGTGGAGGCCACCCCCTCTGATTAAGCAGGAAACAAAAATAAATATTCTAACCCGTATAAGATAAAATACAAGGCAATAGAATATCCAACTTTGTTGATTATGATTTCATAATATAAGTTTGTGTTTGCGCTCAAACACACACACACACAATTTCCAGCCTAGTGCAGTTTGAAGTTGAGCAGATGAATACATTTTAGCACAGCTACTGAACAGTTCACATGTACTGGACTCCAGGAGCATGAACGCACAACACACTGGTCCTACTTCAGGGAAATGTCCTTCATAATATTACAGCAATTCTCACAAATGGCTGTTCATGTTCTCAACAAAGCACAGACAAATCAACAGACTAATCGACAGACGAAACAGTATCCAACAAGTAGAACTGACAAACCTCTTAGCAGGTGCACAGAAGCAAATGATCACAGAGGAAAACTGGTGCACACGGATTTAATAAGGCATGCGTCATAATAAAGTAAGATTGTCGATCTAATATAAACTATTGTCCAGATGTTCCAAACTATTCCTTAAATTTTAATTTATTATTGTGTCTTACGTAGAAACATTCAACCTTGTCACTGTGCGTGATCTGAGAATAAAAGCAAAGATCCCAAGGCAATAGATTAGCCACGTTTAGAGGGGATTGCTCATGATCAAAATGTACAGAACATAGTACGTTGAAAACACAAGAGCATATAAAACCATATGGGGAATTTGTTCATTTGTTCTGTGCCGTGTCTATTAAACCAGTTCACAATGTCTGAAGATTTATGGGAATTAGAAAATAATCTGGACATAAAACATAGGACAACAAGATGACCCCAAAGTTTCCTTTTTTTGCTGCTTTTTACATGCATATCCTAGCTTTCTTTAACTGAAATGCTCTGACTAGAGCATTTCAGCTCTGAAAGATGCTGATATGAGGTCAGCATCTTTCCTATGAGAGACTGTACAAGAGTAGCTTAAGGCATTGTTAAAGATGCTGTTGTACCTCAGGGAGAGACGACGCCCCCTGAAGGAGGAGTTCTGTCAATGGGATCACTCTGATCATTTAAAATGACTTCAGTATTTGACAACTAGTAACCCTATAAGGGTCTTTAACATCATCTTCAAGTTACAGTCATAAAAGAGTGAACATAACACAACACACCGGAAACACTAATCCGGAAATCAAAACTAACCAATTCTTAAAACTACTTAGAATCACCAAGCGTTTTTATGGGGAGTGTGGCCTAGGGGATAGAGCGGGTGCTCTGCAACAAGAAGGTTGCCGGTTCGAATCCCACTCTTTCCCATCTGCATGCCTAAGTGTCCTTGGCAGGATACTGAACCCCTAAAAAAAAAATTTAGTGTTCTAAAAATGTAAGTCGCTTTGGACAAAAGCGTCAGCTTAATGAAATGTAATGTAATGACACCTACAGTTCAGGGAATTAATGTGAGCACAGTCTGCATCATAGCAGGATTTGATGTGTACAGTGAAGGGCATATAAATGGACACCATGTATATTTGACTGAAGCTGCAACTAATGACAATATATAGATAGAGGACATGGCAGCTGCCGTATAATCATAAACTCCACCACATCAACGTTAGTGCATTGGACTTAAATTGACCAATTTCTTGCCGAGAAAAGTTGCCATCACTGATCATCTGATATATGTTCAAGTGTAAAAAAAAAAAAACTGGCCAGTCAAAAACTTTTTGACTGGCTGGGATTTAACTAAGGATGGTTATGAAAATGTATGGGCATAACTTTGATACCAAGACTCCACTCCAAAAGCACAACAGTGAAGTGTCATCATTATACAGTCATTGATTGCAAACTACATATGAAGTTGCAATCACTCGTCCTCCAATAAGAGACGAATTGATGATTAGCGGACAGCATGTAATATTCTGATCAAGGTAATAAATAAGACAATTCAAGAAGAAAATCCTGATAAAAATAACGAACGTCAAGTTTTTCATGTAGAATTTTACATTGGGATTTGCTCTGTGTTAACTGTGTTTCAAGGGCTGCATTAACCTGTATGGTGGGAATTTGCTGACGTGTAAAACATGTCTTATTTCCTGATGTCACGTCCGGGATCCTTCTTCAACACCAGCTCTGCAAGAAAGTTTGTGAATAAAACAAAAACATTACGACACTAACAATATAAGCCTCTATAGACATAAGGATGGAACTGTGCTCAGTGCCATTTCACCTTTGTTTCTTGATGGCTGCATATTGCACAACTGAGGTATGACTAAAATATATGAAAATATATAGATTATAAAACAACAGTCCAGTTCCAGTATTATGTGCTTATCAGGTGGTGATAGAGCCGGGCTCAACTGGAAAATCTTACATGTGAAACTATATAAATATGTATATTTGTCCTTAAACCAGATAATTCATTTAATTAGAACTTCTCAAGGTAGCTTAAAAAGATCCGACTGATCTCGGCAAACAACTCCTGAAGATAAGGACCCTATGATGTATGACATGTTGCTGAGGAGGATCTCAGTGTTTACCTCAGTGTTGAGCAAGTTCTGCTTGTTTGTCTGCTTCAAATTCCCCTTCGTTCTCATCATCGCCATTATAGTCAGCCAGCTCTTCCTCCATGTCCTTGTCTATGAAACAGAACAATTCACTCAAACTCTATCTACGGCCTTCAAACAGTCAACTGCAGTGATAAACCCCAAAATGGAGGCTAAAATAAACCAACGTACCGATATTTTCTGAGCGTCTAATCTGCTGTTGGTTCTTGGAATCAGCTCCACCCACAATGGGTTTGTCTGCGTCATACTCTTCTGGCTCCAATTTCTGACCATCAGGCATCTCATCGACCTTTCCCTGGCCAATCAGCATGCCCTCCATTCCAGGGTCTACCTCAGAACACACGACATTTGAATTTATAACAAATTAAGAACTTCTTCACAGAGACGGTCTATAGTGTTAGGGATAACTGGCTGTCACTGCTGATCCTCTGTGAAAAAGGCAGCGCGGACCCCGATTTGTCATGCTATCTCAGCTGTAGTACACATTAAAGACGGATGTACACACATAAATGAGAGTGTTGGATATACATGGTCCCTGATGGCATAAAACTATGCACGTATATACATAGGGTTGTCTCAGACAGATCTGTTTGTGAAAATGTAAGAAGCGACACTAATGTGATTTAAAAGCCTCCATCCCTTCTGTTAGCAATGTGTTTTATTCTCAGAGTTCTTTACCTTCTGTCTGAGTGCCCTCTTCATGAACATCCATCAACTCCATGTCTTCATCCTCAGTCAGATTATTCTTCATCAGTTTACTGGGCTCTGTCCCTGCCTCGTTTGTTTTGACAGCTCCCTCTAGTGGTGGTATAATATCCTGCTTGCCTGCAGCAGCAGAGGGAACCGACTGGAGCTCTTCTTTCGAGACATCGTTCACTGAGGGAACAGGGTCATCAGAACCTGGAATATAATGAGGCAATGTGAGGATTAACAGCTGGTAGTCAAAGTGTGCTTTAACATATAAACACAGTACCTACACATACATATTAGTGTAAATGCATGCTTTATGTGTCAGATTTCCATTAAGAACACTGAGCCATCCATTTTTCACTGTTACCTTGGTCAACAATAATCTCATTAGTCAGTAGTTCAGTTGGTTCATTTTCTTTGGGCCGAGGGACACTTGGAGTGTGGCTCACAACAGTTGATGTCTTCTCCGGGTCAGCCAACGACAGAACGGGTCTGTCAACTTTTCCGGCTCGATCCTTTGTTTTTTCCAGCTGAGGAGGAAATCTCAATTTACTCCAAATGCCTTTATGTAACCAAAAGAAAAGCTTTTCAACAACGATCCCAAAAGTAGGAAACATAAAACCCAGTCAATTCTAAAGGATCTTTTCATTATAAAGAGCTCAAGATAGAGAGGGGCCTTACAGAACACGTTGCTCCAGTACTTCTGATTTTGCGACATTCTACTTTACACAAAGATGAAACATCAACTCCATTTTCTCATTTGCATGTCAACAAACTGTAGAGAATTATCTTGACTGAGAAAAAGCAGTGGTGTCAGGGAGGCCGGTTACAACATCACCCAGCAAGATGTGCTGCTTCCTGTGTTACAAACACATGCAAATAAATGTAGGTGTAACATTACACTTAACAGGGTTTTAACAGAGGATTGGTGTGTTTATAATTTCCATATGGCTTTATCCGCACCGATCCACCGCTCTGATTCAAACCTTGTGAAAAGACCCTGAACGTCACATGGCTCCCTATCAAACAGAAAATACAACTCACCTGCAAGGAGACGACTGAGGGAGAGCTGATGAGCTTCTCCATTTTCTTCTGAACTTCAAGTTTAGCAGCTGCTACTCTCTCATCACACAACTCCTTCTGGGAGAGGACCTGAGAGTGACACTGGGTCCTGAACAACACAGACACACACAGACATGTTAACAAAGGAATAAAATAAATATGTTTACTGCACTCACTCTGTCAATTCATATTATGAGTTCATGATTAATCGTGATTATTGTCATTTATTGTAATCAAGACCTGCATTACTATAAATGCAGATAAATTCATCTTACATGTCATAAGTGAGTTTGCTGTTAAGGGTGTTGATGTTGCCTTGGCAACTCTGTAGCTCCTTTTGAAGCTTCCCCACTTCTTCATTCAGCTGATTCACCCGACCTGATAAGCCAGACAAAAAGAGCCACATGAGAATATTATTTATTTCATTTATTATATTTCTTTGGAGATCTGTCTGCTGTTGTTTTTTGGATTTAACAGGATAAATGTCAACACTTACCTCTGAGTTCCTGTGTTATTTTGGCAGAAGAGGACATGTTCTCCTGCAGTTTGTCCTAAAAGCAAAGTTACCAATTATTAATGAATTATCAATATTCATCATGATCATCAATTTTGTCATTCTTAATTTGTAAGTTTATTCTGGATCACTACAATAAGTAAGCAAAATAACTGTTTATAGGCCCCAAACTCAATTGTGGTTGTAGTTCATAGGCAATATTTTAATATTCACTCCCAGGGGTGTATGTGGGCACCTTCTCTTGGTTGCAGGACATCTCTAACGCTTCCAGCTGTCTCTTGAACAGACTTTCTTGGTGGCTGATCTCCTCTTTCTGTCTCTGGATCTCCTCCTGGAACTCATTTTTCTTAATCTCTGATACTCCTCGCTCAGCTGCTCCACGTCGCACTTGGCCCTCCATCTCATAAAGCTTAGTCTGAATCACGCACAGAAAGACACAGAGGGTAAGGACACATCACACCACTTACTACTGTTTTATTCTACATGAGCTCAACTCAATAAGATTTAGACAGAAAAGAACACAAACAATAATCGTTCTGTTTAGTGAACATTGTTAGAAACTGGGTATGTGAACATTTTAATTAAGACATAACATAAAGTAAAAAAATTGTCTTAATGTTGCATACACCCAAGAAAGAAAAAGGCCACAAATGCTTCAGAGAACAGCTGAGATGTGTGATTGAGCCTTTAGTCTACTCCTGTTCTGCAATACAAAACTATCAAGGTCCTGGCCCTGGGTTAGGTTAAGTATTTATAGTGACTTGCATGAAAGAATATTTCAAAAATGTATCTGCTACTCTGAAAGTTGGATAAGGAAATTTAATAGGGAGCAAAAAGGCCATCCCACATTAAAAAACATGAAACCTTATTAAAATAAAAAATTATGGTCTGCACCAACAGAATCAGTTAATAATAAAAACATGTTTCATCTCCATTCAACTTATGATGCTAAACTCCAGTGGCCTTTAATATATGTAAAAAAAAGTACCAATACCAGAAGGGAATATTTTGAAATGTTCAGTATGGTTCGAATACCACAGAAAAACATAAAAAATAAATCAATTCACTCACCTGTAGCTCAAGGTTGCGGGAGCTGCACACCCAGTAGTTAAAGCCCAGAACCAGTATGCAGGCGATCAGAGCCCCGATCATTAAAGGGGGGGATCTTCCTGCACGACGCACGTTTCCCAACCCACCCATAGCTGTCTACAGAATGAAGACACACAAACCACAGCCCTGGTCAGCTCGCTGTCTGATAACTGTACAACTGTATGTTGTCAACTAGTCATTAAAAACAGCTTCCTGTCAGACGTATAGAAGTCACAGTATAATTAGATACACTACTTTAGATACTGCAACTATGAAAACGTGGCTTTGTGCACACAAATGTTAGGACTGTTCCCGGAACTACTCTGATTTGTGTTTCCCAGAAACCACGGTGACTCAATTGAAATGTTTGCAGGATGGTGAGAAAGCAAACGTTAGCAGGTGATGTCCGAGACCCAAGGTGATGGATCTCTGCAGCTGCTCACTCACACCACCGAGTATTCATGGAAAGTGTTAAACGAGCTGTTTACGTTCACGTGGAAAGACAAATCTCAGTGTCAGGTTACAGGGAAAGGTGTAAATCTCAGACCAGTAGATAAACCAGCACTGGGAGACGATCTGCACAGTCTCACAACAGATCACTGCTACGTTACACGTGTTGACTAATAACCAAACTAAACCCCTTGTATCTAAGATAACATTAAACAGCTAATACTAAAGGTATCTTTAATTTATGACCAGCTGAACTCGGGTCAGGAAGGAGCCCGACTCTCGTCCACTGTAGCTGGACTAACGAGCAGGAAGTGATATATGTTTCAGTAAAGTATATTCAAAAGACATGGAAGTCTTAGAGACAAAGTGTGCTGACGAATAAAACAGCATTTGCCTAATAACATTCAAGTCAACGATAAACTCTGCCTGCGTTGCTAACAGTCAATGCTAGCAGCTGTCTACGTTGCCACCCTACGTCGCTAGCTAGTGTGCTGCCGTTAGCTAGCGTTAGCATTTTTAGCACTCGACTTACCCGGTGCCCTTTAGTCGCGAAGCAGGAATTGAAAGGTCAGTCCCGGTGCGTGCGATGACTCTCGGTGATGTATTTGACAACCTGCCCGCGCCTCTGTGGAAATTATCTGCGCATTACCCCCGCACGGTTAGCTCGTATCCATTGTTGTCACACAAACGGCGGAGCAACCCAGTGTTTACTGTTCACTACGGTTTTCTGACGAGGTGCGGTTTGACTTTTCATGCGCAACTTTTCTGACAATTACGGTACGGATGCTCGAAGTGGCCAAAATGTAATATGCTAATAAAACACCTATTGGCCCAGTTAGTTTAAACCAAAAACTATATATTCCAATGAAATCTGTAAACTGTTTTCTGACAATTAGAACAACAATACTTATAATATGACTGAAGCTGATTATGAAATTAAATTAAATTAAATTAAATTAATCCTGCGCAGTCCACTTCTGTGCAGGAGGTCAATACTTTTTTTTTAATTAAATTAAAAACAAATAAAATAATTCTTACACTACATAAAATTAAAAATAAATAATTAACAGAAAATAATGAAAAAGTAAATTTTCACCACTTTCAAATTTGTTGTTATTTTTATGATCATTTCTGTTCATAACGATCATGACCTTGTTTGACAACAAAACTCTCCTTTAGTTTTGCTGATATTTTCTTCTGTTCAGCATGACCCGGACTCAAGTAAGGTTTTTCCCACGCACAGCTATAAAGGATCCTGACATCATTCACAAAATGTCCTCTTGCGTTTTATTTTTTTTCAGTCAAATACCATTTAAGTTAACTTCAACTTTGAAAAAAAAAACTCTTTCTAGTCGTTGCTTGAAAACCAGTATTTTCAGTGTAGGTATACTTTCACACAATTTTCTTCTTTTTTTTCAGCCAACAGTAACCGTACTTAAAGTGCACACATTTTAGGTCATTTATAATCCAACAGAGGACAAAGGTAATTGGCAATTTTTTTTTTTTAAATATGATCCTCAACATAAAGTCCATGAACACAAAACTTTGAAAATGAATAACACGTTTTGGGTTCTGAATTATATCTGCCAGCCGGCATGGACCCCTCTGTTAGGAGTGTGCATGTTCTTCCTGTGGTTGAGGGGGTTACCTCCAGGTGCTCAGGCTTCATCCCACAATCCCACTCGTCTAAATTGCCTGTAGGTGTGACTGTGAGTGGGAATTGTCCTTTCTCTCAGGATCGGTCCTGGGATGGACCCATCCAGTGTGAACAGCATCTCTTCCCCCAAAGTCCGTTGGGTTTGGCTGCAGTTTCCCCTTTGACCCACAGATAAGCAATGTAGAAAAGGAATGGATGGACGAATCTTATCCATCCATTTGTCTGCTTATGAAACAAATCTCTTCAAAAGTTAATATCAAAAAGGTTTGGCTGTGCACAAATAGGTTAAAGCTTTAGTTGAGGAATATTCCTGTACACGTATTCATCTCTTCAACCAGTTATAAACTCCAGATATGAAATCCTCTCAGGGTTTTTACTGTGATCTGTTACTTCATAATACCATCATGTCCCAGATATATTCGTGTCCTCCATTTTTCCTGAGATAAAATCCTTTACATGTAGACTTTCTTCAGGAAAAAAAAACAATCTGTCGTTGTTTTGTTCAGCAGGTGCTACTTTTTAACTTTTCCTTAAGGTCCTCAGTACACATCGTCAAACTTCGTCGAAGATGTTCATCCGGGAAGATGACAGAGACTGGTAACGTCCTCCTGTAGATCTACTAAGTCAAACACACAGAGGCAGAGTATTGACAGAGATGTCATGTTCTACATCATATGATTTAGCTCAGTAGGATATATATTATTATTATTATTCAGTCTCTATCCAACATTAAAGAAGTTGACGTTATTTAGTGAAAACGATACCTTCTGCTTGGGGAATCTTCATCACTGGAGTGGTCCAGCAGTAAACCTCTCTGCTGCTCCGCCGTCTCCTCATCTCTTCTGTTGAAGGTGGAATCTGAGAAAGACAAAGAGTTATACATTTACTGTAAACCTGGTCTTATTCATCCAAAATATGAAATTGAATTATGACAAAGAGATGAGAGTTGTGAAACGACACAATATTTTTGTTGGACAAAATAGATGTGGTTTAATTACATTTGAGTGACTTTTAACTTTAACTTTAAAAGTAACCCACCCTGACAGAGTGTGACACCTTCATCGTTGTTTTGTGGGCGGGGAGCCTTTTGGCTAAAACGACAGATGTTTGGTTTTCCACACAGGGATGTAGAGTCTAAGGGTCAACAGTCCATAAACAATCTCAGGAAAAATGCATAAAGCCGTCCAGCCAGACCACGTTTAAAATCAGTTTCAGTGGCTGTGAGTAACACAATTATAATTTTATTACATAATTACGGTGCTTTTTGTGAAACCCTACCACTTTTCTTGATCTCAGTCACAGGGCTGTTCTGGTTGTCCTCTAAATCACTGTAACCAGCTCTGCTCCGCCCAGTGGTCCCCTGGGCTCCATATTGCTCCCTCCAGGTCTGAAACACAAAACGGGTCGTAAATACCTGGACCCACTTAACACAAACCGGTTGAACCAGATCAGAGATCTCGGCTTCTGGGGAAGTCACAAGAGAAAATCTTTGAGAGAATAAAATATTCCTCACCCGTCTTCGATTTTCTCCATCTTCAGCTTTCTGTCTTTTCCTTCTCTCTACAAAAGGACATATCGTTGATCATCAAAAGCATGTGGACTTCTTTTAATTTCAATTGTTGATTATTGCCATCAGCAACTTAATGTGAACTGAGGCTTAATAAATAAATGTACAATATTAGTGTACGTCAAAAAGAGTGGACAACAAAATTTTGCATCAAAAGTAAATAAAAGAGTTAACTGATGATCCAAAGTCGAAGAGACAGAAATAGGGATTTCTCATAAAAAGTACCTCTTCTGATGAGTTCCTTGCCTTCATCCACGAGGTCTGAGGTCAAGTCATTGTCAGTAATGTACTGATGGAAGCCCAGGAGGTTCAAACAGCGAGAGCCCAGGCTAAAAACCCAACCAAACACAGACAGTTTTAAAACCCATGTATTTATGTGCAGACTTCCTGTACACCACTGATCTGATACATGTGTATAATCCTACACCACATATTTTCAATTATGTAAAAAAAAGCATTACTGCCCATACTGTGTAATAAGATAATTTTATCGATTAGATAAAAACTTATTGGTATTTGTGTTTTTACCATTTTATGTTACTTGTCATATCCAGTGATCCGAAATACAATTTCAATTTTATGTATTGATTATGATCTTGTAAACATATGACAAAAACCTACAGTGTATTTTGTTATTAGATTGAAGAAGAAATAGTGTTAGTTGTTTGGGGCTATTGGCCTACTTGTAAAAAGATGCAAAGCACAGCAGCAAGACCAGCATGGGATAATAGATGTAGAACCCATCCGATATGAAGGAGAGCAGGCGCATAGAGCCCATGATCTGGAAGAAGGAAAGAAAAAGACACATTGCACTTCTAGATAAGCTTTTTGCAACGATATCCTAATATGATTTCCCATGATGCTCTTATTTGTTTATATGTGCATTAACACTTGTGTGTAACCCACAGAAGTGTAGGAAGTCTGTATTCTGTCCTGATGCGAGATGGCAGAGTCCATGTGAATCAGGCCCAGAAAGTTGAGGCACAAAGGAGGAGTGAGACGACAAAACAACCTGAGCCGAGAAAATACAAAGCACAAACTTAATAATAATTCAGGGCAACACTTTTCATTTATATAAATTCAAAGAAAAAACAGAAGACGTACAGACATACGTAATTTATACGGACTTTATGAGGTACATACATGCCACTAAACTGCAGACTGTAGGCGTCGGTCTGGTGATGTGGCACCAGGATATAGTAGTTGAAAAATCGGATCCTGAACACGGTGGAGTAGACGCACACACACAGGAAGAAGATGGTGATGAAGCACGCCATCTGGTGAGCAGAAACAAAACAACAGGTTGAGAGAGGACAGTGCTTAAATTCAGTAATTATATTAAAACTGGGCATATTGTGCGAAGTATTGATTTTGTATTCACAGCAAATCTCCATTAGTTATTAGCAATAAAATGATTATATTATATGTGTTTATAAAGTCAAGGATTCATAAAAATTCTCCAGTTAAGAAAAGAAAGTGTTGACAGGTTAAATGAAGAATATGTTGGTTTGACCTGTAATGTTTCCATGTGTTTCACTGCCCCTCACCAGGCACATGCTTACCTCAATGTAAATGTAGTTGTATTGTTTTTCAGCCATCTGAATAAAGATGGCGAAGAGAGAGAGGACGGGGCTTGTGCTGAAGAAGGTGCACTCGGACCAGACCACTGCTGCAGAGAGGAGGCACAGGAGCACAGCCAGCAGCCTGTAGACACCCTTTCTCAAAACACACTCCCAGTACCACTCTGAGGAGGAGGAGGACAACACACACATACATGTGTATTAATACATCTCCGGAGTAGTGTTACACATGTTTCTTAAAATAGGCTCCATAGATAGATTCAGAGAAACGAATAAACAAAACGGTTTGTAAATTTTTATTGCGCCACACTCTTATACTCTATCCTCTAAAGGAATCAGGTTCCCACAGATGCGTGCACCTAAAAAGCTCTAATGACTTCCAAAAAAAAAAAATACAAACTGATCTTGGGTTTAACATGCTGCTCGGGTTTGGTTTCAGATCGGTTAGTTTTCTCTCAGAAAATTACCTCCCGAGCCGCTCTCTATTTCTAATACAGCTTATCAGTAATAGTTTATCAGAGGAATTTTTGGGATTATGTCTTTGCAAAGCCATTATTGAGCTAGAACGTAAGTCATACGTACAAAATATATGCAGGTGTGGACAAAATAATATATATGAAATTTGTTTATCTCAAAAACTAGCTGTTGATTGTAGATGGAGCTTGGACATAGGCAGCTTGAATTTGAAGTTTGCTGTGGCTGGTTGGAAAAAGCATTCGATTTATACTGATCATAGATGATACCTTTCCATTCTAACAGGAAGTGAAGGGAATTCATTACATTAATAATTTTTAAATGGCCAGAATGACAAACTACTACTCGTCGTGTCTCAGAGAATAGGGATCAAAGGGGTCAAATTCCATTGGACGTGGCTTTTGCCTGAACTCACCCACAGTGGGCGTGTAGATGAACCTGCGGATCCAGCTGTGGCCGTGCGCTGATGGGAAGCTGTGCACAAAGTGTCGCACCGGGCTGCTCTGGCTTTTAGCCACATCCTCCAGGTAAAGCGCCTGGTCTAACAAGATGGACCACTGGACCCGAGTCTGAGAGTGTCTCTGCACTGCAGTGATAACCTGAAAAACACACATTCGGAAGGCACCATGCGTTTTTAACACATCAGCAATAATTCTCTGACAAGGACAGTGAGAGGATAAAATAACCAATTACCTTTTTATGAAGACTAATCAGTGCTCTTTTGGTGGGAGGGTCACCAGAGTTTTCCACGGTTATCCCCATCTCCTCTTGGTACTCAGGGGGACACTGAAATGAGATGACACACACAGCTTCACTGTAAAAAGTGCGGCGTCTAATTTTAGATATTCTAATAAAATGGAAATGGCCTCGAAAGAGGAATGGAATGGACTCACCTTTGTCAAAATAGTGTCCACACACTTCCTGAGAGAGTGATTGTACCTGACAGCTGCATGGACAACTGCCACCTCCTAAAAATATAAAACTTGTTTGTACTTGTTGGGGTAAAAATAAAAGCATGTGATATGTTCATTTTATTATTAAAATCTGTGTTTTCTATAATATTATGGGAACGACATTTTAACACCTGTTCTTTAAAGGAGACTTCTGGTATTTTAAAACCTGGGCCCAGTTAGAAGCCCTACGGATAATTTTCAAAGAACTGAATGGTTGATAAAATCTCACCCTCATAACGTCTTCTAGGTTCTCCTCAGCTTCTGCCTTCTCAGTCACCATTTTTGCTGCTTTGAAGTAAGTCTTGGCCTGCAGGTAACCATGGGAAGATGAAAGCCAATAAGAACGCGGGATCTCCACCAGGCCGTAGCCTAGCAACAGCACCAGAAGGAAGAGACCCCACGTGTTGGCAGCTGTGATACCGATGGTCTGGAGGTCCGCCCTGCACAAGGTTTACAAAGACACATCCTCAATACACTTAAATACCAGCTTACAAACTTTAAGTTTCAAATGTAGGAGCCAATAGGCTGTGTTATAGTTTAAAGTTCCCTTCATGTACCAGGTGAGTTTCCACTGAGGGTGAGCAGCCGCGTAGATGAGCAGAGAGATGAAGATCAGGAGGTAGGTGCCATAATAGACTGCATTTTCAATTAGAGCTGTTTTTATCTTCCCAACTCTGGAGAACGCTCCAGACCGAGCATAAGACTGCATGAAGGGCAACAGCAGCCTGTGCAGTCAGGAGACACACACATCACACACACACACACACAGGGAAAGAGAGATACAGAGAAGTAAGGGGTCAGTATATCAGTTCCTAACTGTCTATAAAATAAAAGGTGGGAAATATATAAAGTTGAAGAAAGTCAAGTGTGTGAGTGTGTGTGTGTGTGTGTGTTAGGCTCACCAAGTCAGACACTGAGAAGTCCAGTACACAACTCTCCAAAACACTGGTAGGACACCATCTGGAATATAACTCCAAGGCTCTTCACACACCTTTGGTACACTGTAACACACACGCATACACATACACACACACACACACACACACACACATACACACAGATGCGTGTGCACGTTACATTACACGGGTCTATAAAGCAGATATAAAGTAGTTTTAAGCAGATTAGGCATAAGCACGGCCCAGCCAACTTCCGTACTACAAGACATTGAACTTTGACGTGTAACAATACAAATATTTTATGCAGTGCAATCATGTTAAATTGTGACGCAAACTAAACTGTCACTTAGGAGCTTTCAGTTTACAAAAACAAATGTTTTTCTTCAGCATACAGAGCTTCTAAAAGTGAAACTGTTTATGAAAAAAGGTGTTGCACATTTTCATAAATGTTGACCTTTAAGTCAACACTGTAAAACTTAGAGATATGTCCATAAATCAAGTTTGAAAATAAAACTGAAACTGTTCCATGGCCACAATCTGCTGCAGAAGGATATGACTGAACAACCAACAATAGTCAAATGAAGCAGAGCAGGCCACATTATCACTCAGAAAAACATTTTGCATGTGAAACACTAAAGATGATCACTAACACTGGTAACAGCTACTGACAGTATCAGGTCATTGGTAAGATAAAAAAAAAAACTACAAAACGGTACATGCACGTGGAGTATAATGCAAAAGCTATGCTGAGAATAAACGCCTATGGTGATTGTGATTCTATAAGATATATAGTTTCTGTAGTTTCAAGCAACTAAACATATTGAAAAACTCATCAGTAGAACTATGAGTATATGTAGTTTAGTTAGAAATGTCAAATGATACGATGAGTATGATGTTGGATGGCCTTGGAAAACTATCTACAAAAATACCTTGGCCTTAAAACGAGTACCAGTACCAGGACTCCAGCAAATAGAACATGTCTTATTTACCTTACAGATGGATAAAGAGAGGAGCCGTCCTCAGTCAGATTGGTTTGTTTTGCTTGAGGCACAACGGTTGGGTGGTTTGACTTGTCAAGAACACACTGCCTGTAGATGGTCTGAAGACAGGAGTGGAGTTTTCACAGTAAGGTAAACAGACTCAAGAGGAAGTGGGTGAGACACTAAAAGCAAGAGCAGCGTATTTAAAACACACAGCTAAGCACGTTGTTCTCAAAAAGAAGACGCATTAAAAAACCAAGCCATAGTCGTACCGTGCTGACATCGAGAGGCAGGATGAAGACGATGAGGAAGCAGAGGTACCAGGCGAGCAGAGTCCCGAACAGCACCATCCGCTGCTGCTTCTGCAAGTCTCCATATCGCTGGAGGAGGTACAGGGCCAGGAAGAAGACCACTACGACCACCACGGCCAGTGCGGCACCACCCATAGTGATGAATGGACATACAGGCGTCAGGAGCTCATGGTGACGGACCTGAGGAGGAGGGGGCGAGAGACACAGAGGGACAGATAAACAGAGAGTGAGAGAGAGCAGCCCATTAGACAAACAGATTGGATATCAGCACTTATCTGCTGGATAACTGGGATAAACCATCTGACCTGCACACTCTGGCAACACATGACATTATACAGACGTGAGGTAAGGAGGGGAGGAGAGAGCAGGAGGAAAGGAACAGGGACCAGGGTGGAGAGAGGAAAGAAGTGAATAGTAAAAAAAACTAGGAAAGAAAGGGGCAGGTGAAGAGCAAACACTTATTTCACGATAAAACATGTTTGCATGTGGTATTTTTTTACTATTCCATTCATTTCTATACAACACAATAAACGATTCAAAAGTAAACTAGCCTATAACTTCACATCAGATTTGATGCTTGTGATGAGTGAGTTTGAAGAGACACTGGATTTTGAGAGGTAAATAAATGAAAATAAATAAACAAACTTTATTTTCTTTCAGGCGCGTTATTTGGAAGATGATTCTTGTAACTCTTACTTTTAAGTCATTGATGAAGACTTCCCAGTTAGCCAATGTCTTTTATTAAACCAAACAATTACTAATTTGCTACACAGCACTGTTACTTTCACGTCTTTATTTGATATAAAATGTATGTTTTTATTCTCTGTCTTTTTTCCTTTTCTTTCTAAATGCTTCTTTTTGTATCGTCTCATGTTGTTTCATAATTTGTGATGGTGCCTTTGTGTAAAACACGTTGAACCGCCTTGTTGTTAACAGGTGAATTACAAATAAACGTGCTGTGTTGACACAGTCAAATCTAAACTGTCAGATTAGTTCTAACAACCAATTCAAATGTTTTTTTTTAACCTGCTTCTAATCCTTTTTGCCTTGTTGACCAGTTCATGATGTTTGATCACAGATGGCGATATTCAACAACCGACTCATGATCGATATCGAGCATTTGTTGTTTACACCACACTGAGCTCTCGCAATGTTGACCACCGATCCTGGGTCTGGTTAATATAGTATGATTCTAAAGGAGAAGCAGGGATTCTTACCTGGTGAGGCTCCTCTGTCAGTCGGACGCGTGGGTCCTGATAAACCGTATGAAGTCACAGCGTAATCGCTCCGACCAATGTACACAACCTTTGAATCATTTTTGCGTAACGAGCGTACAACATGTTCACTTCTGGCGCCGCACGGAATCCTGGGAATTGCAGGCGTCCCGACAGGAAGCTGGGATCCTCACCGGCAAACAGATGCAGTTCCACAATAAAATGAATGAATAAATACTCTTAAATAAATAAATACATTTGTGTAAATATAACCTGAACCTACATTATATATCATTATTATTAATATTATGGTTAGTAGTAGTAGTAGTAGTATTTCATTCCATTGTGTATATATGTTACTTATTTATTACTTCTACTGTTTATATATATATATATATATAAATATATATATATATATATATATATATATATATATATATATATATATATATATATGCAGTATATAGTAGAAGTAATAGATAACAAAAGATAGGTAATAAATAAGTATATATATGGATAGGGTGAATCTAGGTAGTCCGGACATGATGATGTGGGACACCTACGCTTCAGTCTGTTCATTTCCTGTTCCAGCAAAATCTTGTAAACATAAATTAGCATGGACGTCATGTGACTGAAATCACATGACTTGATGGGGATGATGTCACCGAAAGGGGCGGGGCTAATGCAAATCAGAAATCATATATTAAAGTTCTGGATGTGGGAAATAAACTTGAAGGGACTTTCTGAAGTTTAAAAGAAGATGCAGCATATGATCTGCAGTTTTCAGTCGTGAGTCGATGGTAGATACAGTCTGTCCCTGGCTGTTTAAACTGTCAGTTAACTAACACATAATCTGTTTGCTTGGTCAGAGATGATGATCCAAAAAGCACAGAAGAGACTGTCCTGTGTTCTGCAGCTATTGGTTTCACCAAAAAGGTCGAGAAGACCCTGGGCTGATCGATGTTGATGAGTCACTGACCTGCAAGGACTGTTTGTTCCCTGATGCGCCCCAATAGAATGGTGAATAACTAAATCATTATCTTTTATGTTATTTTTGCTTGCTGCTGGGAATTAAATTGTAATAGATTTTTTTTTATTGGTTTCATAGTTTCTCTATTAATGAAAAAAATATTCATTTTATACAGTATGTCAATATGAATTAATGACATTTATATCAAAACAATACTTTTTTCAGCTGATTGAGCTTGGCATGTATGAAGCAGAATGATTTAGTCTTTAAAACAGATATTGGAACATAAGAAGTCAAACAACAAAACATTTCCCAGATTATTCGAATTCACCCTATGTTTAGTCATAAAAAACTTACCATAGTCTGGTGTCAACCTTTTCTATAACATGTCATATCCATAAGATATTCATTGAGAAACTATTGCAAACACGGCAAATTTTATTTAAAGTCAGGACAGTGCACGTATTGTCATAAGGGTTTCTAATATATAATGGCTGATACACTTTTTTTTTAAAGAGAAGCATACATATAGGGGCTGTTCTATTGTACCTTAATTTTAATATATGTATGAAAGTCATTCATGCTGATGAAATCATCATCAACAGCCTTTGTCCATATTTTTTATCATATTGGGACAATTTATTTAACAGTTTCCAGCCTCAATCAGACATTAAATCGAAACCTTACAAAATCATGCAGAGAGTTTCTAAGATGTGCAGTATGAATGTTTGTTATTCTAAAGCAGATTTTCTCACACCCACGCAGAATAAGCCCAGTGTTTCAACTTCAAAATGACTATTTAATCCAATATAGTTCAAGTAGAATTCATTTAGTTGACGGTGGACAAAAAAAATATCAATCTTGATGTTTGATGTATGAGACCCATGGTGTGTACACAGTCTTGAAGATTTCAGGTCTGGTAACGTGAGATCTATATATTCATTTCAAAAGTAAATAAAATAAAATCATAAAATTGGTCACTCATTGAGAATTTTTTCAAAATCACTTTTCTAGCCTTTCTTTTCTCGTTTCACAATTTGACGTAAAATGATGGTCCGTTACGTTTACGGTCAGCACATAACATGTTCAACATAACAATATATGCTACGGTTCAAACTAAAAATAAATAACATAGCACAGCAATCCGACATTTCCCTATAACGAAAACAAAAAGGAGTTGGTATATGATGCTAGTGCTCTCGCCCTTCGTAGTATTCTCAAATGTCCATAAAGCCAATTTGAAACAACCAAGAGAACAATTTGCACCCTATGAAATGCACTGGTTTTGATGGCGAGCTTTGCATTTACCTCGTGTCTAAATTCTTGCCAAGCAGCAAAGTCGAACAGTGCTTGAGCAGAAAAAAATAAGAACATAGATGAATACAATATGTTCGGTCCGTATCAGTTTTGGAGGAACATCCACACATAGGGGTCATCAGCAAACAGCGGGCCCAGCAGGTTGACGCACACAGCTCGGTGTTCCAGTAAGAAATCCGTCTGACTCAGCAGATCCAGGCACAGCTTCTCCACAAGATTCAGACAAATGGACCAGTGTTCAGCTCCTCTGCACAGACCAAGTGTGTCCTTCCAGGCTGAGTCAAACACGTCCACAGACTCTGGCCAGTCCTCCAGAAAATGGTCCATAAACTCCATCCTTATTTTTCCTACCATCTATATGCCAGAGGGAGTTGTCCGATGTGGCTGTGTGGGTCAATTTGCAGTCCTTAGATGTACAGGTCACTTTACTCCTCTTTCTCCCTTTGCCTCCATCTTGTTTCTGCAGATTAAACCTGGCAGCATGTGCAGGTGATTAGTGTCCATCTGTCAGCCGACATTCTCACCTTAACACCCTCCACCCATCTCTCTTGGTTAATGTCAAGGCCATGTGACCATTCAGGTTCTAATTATGTCATCAGTTCTCTTATTGATAAACCCGTGTGAGGGATATTTATTCCATTATTTATTCTGCTTTATAAAAAATGGAATATTTTTTTGTAATCAGTAACACTAACAAGAGACTCTACACTCAGCAAACACAGAGATTTACCAGGAAACAGACTTGGCCTGTTTTTTTTTTGTTGACTGTGGTAGGAAATTTGAAAAACACTCATTCAGTCTTTTTTCCCAAGAAATGATTAATGTGCAAAGACAAGAATCTGTTGATAAATCTTTTAGTCACAGAAAATAGTCCTTTCTGCCCAGTTTTCAAAAAGGGTGTCATATTTTAATCTATCTGATCTTCTAACACATGTTATTATCCTGATTAGGTCATTAAATAGTTCAGCATAAACAAGCAATGACTGTTTTTGTCCGCTTCAATCAAAGTTTGAGACAGCAAATGGAAAATAATTGCATCCGTAATGAGTGTTTTTATAAATATGGACCAAAAAATGTGATTAAAAAAAAAACAAGCTGCTTTACAAACCAGACAATAATTGAAGAATAGTTTGACATTTTGGGGAATGTGCTTATTTGCTTTCCCTGCTGAGGGTAAGATGAGAAGATCGATGCCGCTCCGAAATCTGCACGGTGAATATGACACTCATTCAGTAGTGAGTTAGCTTTTCTTAGCTTAGGCAAGCATAACATAAAGACTATCAAATTATCAAATCGTCTGTGAGGAAAATCAATTATTACAGTGAAAACTGTTTTGTTTATATATCAGTGTGGAGTTACTACCACTAGATGGGGCTAATGAGTTTATCCTGAAGCCTCTGCAGAATTACAATTTCTCAGCAATGAATCTAAGAAATAAATTAATGTTAATCAGTCATTTAAACAATGAACCGTGGAAATGTAAAAAAAATTAAGTATGACATTTATTTTTTTATTTTATCTACACTCCTGATCAAAATCTTAAGACCAGTTAAAAAATTGCATGAATTTGCATTTTGCACTGTTGAATCTTAGGAAGGTTCTAAGTAGAGTTTCAAAATGCAAAAAGAAGAAATTGGAACAAGAGCCCAAAAGTTGTGAGCAGGCAATTTATTGAAAACAACAATTTAACTGAAGTAGGCTGTTCATCAGCTGATCAAAAGTTTAAGAGAAATTAAAGTGTCAAAAACTGACTCAGTAATGAGTAGCTCCACCATTATTGTTGATCACTTCAAATTCGTTTTGGCATGCTTGATGCAAGTGTTTCCAAAAGGCTAGTGCGAATGTTGCGCCAAGTGGTGAAGATGGCTTCACGAAGGGCATCCACTGTCTGGAACTGAAGTCCATTTTTGTAAACTTCCCTTGCCATCCATCCCCAAATGTTCTCAATTGGATTAAGATCAGGGGAACACGCAGGATGGTCCAAAAGAGTGGTGTTATTCTCCTGGAAAAAAGTCTTGGTCAGACGGGCATTGCGAATTGGAGCGTTGTCCTGCTGAAAAACCCAGTCGTTACCACACAGACGAGGGCCCTCAGTCATGAGGGATGCCCGCTGCAACATCTCAACATAGCCAGCTGCTGTTTGACGCCCCTGCACAACCTGGAGCTCCATTGTTCCACTGAAGGAAAAAGCACCCCAGATCATGATGGCGCCCCCTCCACTGTGCCGCGTAGAAAACATCTCAGGTGGCGTCTCCTTGTCATGCCAGTAACGTTGGAAGCCATCAGGACCATCAAGGTTAAATTTTCATAGAATAAAACTTTCATCCACCTTTGAATGTCCCATGTTTGGTGCTCCCTTGCAAAGTCTAAACGGGCAATTTTGTGGCGTTGAAGGAGACGTGGACTTTGAAGACGTTTCTTGTTTTTGAAGCCCTTCCTTCGCAGATGCCGTCTGATGGTTATTGGGCTGCAGTCAGCACCAGTAATGGCCTTAATTTGGGACGAGGACGGACAGCCATTCGGATCCTCCGGCTCAGCACCGGTGAGATTTTTTTGGGTCTACAACTTGATTTTTATGTTCCATAACCCTGTGGATCTTTTAAGAAATGCAAAATGACTGTCTTACTGCGTCCAACCTCAGCAGCGATGGCACGTTGTGAGAGGCCTTGTTTATGCAGTTCAACAATCCTACCATGTTCAAAGACAGTGAGCTTTTTTGGCTTTGCCATCAAGAGATCTTCACAGTGTGATTACTTGACAGGAATTGACATGGAATCCACATTTTTGCACAGATTTTGGCTTTTAAAGGCTGTGGTCTTAAACTTTTGATCAGCTGATGAACAGCCTACTTCAGTTAATTGTTGTTTTCAATAAATTGCCTGCTCACAACTTTTGGGCTCTTATTCCCATTTCTTCTTTTTGCATTTTGAAACTCTACTTAGAACCTTCCTAAGATTCAACAGTGCAAAATGCAAATTCATGCAATTTTTTAACTGGTCTTAAGATTTTGATCAGGAGTGTATATCAATACGGCAGGTTTGTTTTTCTTTTCTTCCAACAAACTTGATATCTAACAACAAAGTGCATAAACATGCCATTATTTTACTCAGGATATAAATAGAACACCTTGCTGTCGTGGTTCTAAACGCACGTCGCCCATTTGAGCTAAACATTAATTATACTAAGCTGAACGTCATGTTATATATGTGCTGCCTGTTCAGACCTGGAGACTGAGACTGAACCTGGGCTGTGATAAAGTGAGATAACAGCTGTCTTCCCTTTCCTCATTATTCTATTGTTATTACTCACTTTAATCTTTTAGTTATAGAGAAATTGTCCTTTCTGCCCAGTTTTCAAAAAGGGTGTCATATTTTAATCTTCGTGATCTTCTAACACAAACACGGTCAGGTTTCAGTCACTCCCCTTGGCACCATGAGGCCCAGTTTATTTGGGAAACTCAACCCTTGAACTGAACCCTTGTGTTCTCTGAAATGAATTATCCTCTAAGGTTATGCAATCGCTGTAATTTTTTTTAATCTCCATATAGCACCATTGACATGCATTTCCTGACAACCAGTCAATGTGCTAAGTGTACACAGTTGCTGCCTGATTAGGAGCAGGACTGTTAGTGCAATAGATAGAGTGTTGACCCGGCTGAGGAACTGTAAAGATAATATCTTTAAACAACAAGCAGGGCTGGGACACAATCTTTAGTTTTAATGTTATAATCTCGAATAAGGTGACATTGATTCAGAGATGCATTTTATTGAGGTTTAATTAACACATCAGCAACATTTTTGTGTTACATTATGACAATAAATATGAAAACAATTTAACAAGAAAAATGTATTATTATGTCTTATTATGTACTATGTCACAAGGAAATTTGATCAAGTGTATGTAAAAAAATGTATGTATAGTACAAATGTTTTCACCATATTATCAAAACGTCTTCACAGTGTATTTAATGCTCTTCTCCAAATAATTCTGTGTTTTCTATATTGTTTATTTTGTGTCTGTTCCTTGTTTGCGTGAACGGGAAGTTTGTTTTCCTGTGTGTTAAAGCTGAGTCTGCTTCTTTTACAGAGTTTCTAGACTCCCCTCTGTCTCCTCGGCTGTCTTCACTTGCTCATCTTGCTCCTCAGAGTTCAGCACTTATCCATGTGTCAAGCTTCTCCCTTGTACCCTCCTCACTTCCCTGTACTCCCATCACTACCACAGCCACACGACAAACCACTGGGACCACGTCCAGTGTGGCCTCATTGAGATCAGTGAGAAGTGATGTGTGAGCAGCCTTTGCTCCCATCGTGCCGATGCTACGAGCGCGCTGAGACCCCTGAGTTTGGAGTCTGCAACATTTGATCCATGGGAAACCTTTATGCACAATGATGCCAGCGAACAATGTGGCCTCAGTTCTGTGTGTCCCAAGAGGGCCACTGTAGACTACAGATCTTATAACCTGTCCTGGATACATCCCCCCCTGGGATTGGACCACTCCCATCTGAAACAACTGGCCCACTAGAGGAGCCTGGGTCAGCTACAGTTACACAGCCTCCGTGGTGCTGATATTGAGGGAATGGCCTGTGTGTGTTTGTGTATGAAATACATGTGTGCGTATGAGAGAGGGAAAGTTTGCCTGTTATATCAGCCTATAGGTCACTGATGACATCATAGCTACTGCACAAAAGCAGCTGGATGAGGCGACGAAACTGCCAAATCGGTAGTTTCATTTTTTTCAAAAAATACACTTAAATTTAAAACTTATGTAATTCGAAGAGGTGCGGCAAAAAATAAAAACAGGAAGACCACATTTTTCACCTTCTCAGCCTGATTTTCTCCACCCCACTTTGATCCTTTTAAGGACAACAACACATGTGATAGTATTAAAAGCACATTGTTAACAAGGTCATCGATGAATGAACCGATCATCCGAAAAAAAACATAAACTCATTGCTTTCCACATAACTCTGGTTTCTGTTTAGTAGAATTGAGACCAGACTTTCCACTGAAGTATTTGAGTTAGTGTGGTCTTCTTTTACCCTCTGAATCAGAGCCATACAGACATGAGTGTGGTATCAATCCTTGCAGCTAACTCTTGGCAAGTTTAGAATTGTGTCTGACAAAACCAGTGGGGAAAGACAACCTGTCCTTGTGTGAATGTGAAAACCTAATGTGAAAACATGACATTGCAGAGTGCAGCCGGACAGAGGCTTTCTGTCCACAAACGGGAGGTGAGTCACCATGACGAACAGATTTTCGTCCCCACAATGTGATTAACACAACTGCAAATATACAATAAACCAGTGGCGACGCATTTTTCACCCAGCAACCATGGTAATATGTCACATTCACCTGTTCCTCTGTTGTTTCTGTGTGTTTTATTGCAGGATTCCTGATTCTTGTTTCTCAGTTTTTTTCAATTTACAAGTTCTGCTCTTCGGCCAATCCCATCAGCTTCGCCTGCTGAGGACAAAGGAGTCAGTTGTCTGTTGTTGTTTGTTGGGATTGATGTGTGATGGAAGCCATTGGGCTCACTGCGGTGAGGGTGAGGAATGGTGAGGTCCCCATTCACGGCTTTCCAGATGAGCTGACACAGGATTTGGACGCGTCAGTAGTGGTGACACATGCACAATATGATTGAATTAATCTGTAGTATTTTCCTGAAAGCTTTCTGAAATCTTTGAGAATATGAAATCCTGTTCAGGAGAATCACAACTCAGTGGTCTGTAATCAAGCATTAAAATGTTCGCACAAGTTTCTATCAGACAAACACATGCAGATGGAAATGTGCTCTAATGATGAAGTCAGATTATGATTACAGTACCTGCATGTGTTAATTCATTCTCTCTGCATCTTTCAAATATTTGCTAGAGATTATTATCTATACTGCTGATACTTTGAGGGTGGCTGAAGTCTAACCCAGCTGACATTGGGTGAGAGGAAGGGTACAACCTGTACAGCCCATATTGCAGCAGCAAAAAAACGCAGGAAACCATTCACACCAGTCTCCATCTAACCAAACCCCAATCTGCATGTCTATGGACTGGAAACCAGAGTACCTGGAGCTATTTGTTCCTTTGAGATTGTGAGAGGAGTCAGTGAGTGTTTCTACATCTCGGTTTGTTCTGGAATGAAAGAAACATCTCACATTGACTCTCAACAACATGGCAGATGGTAGTTATGGGTATAATCACAGCTCCTGCAGCATGATGGGGAAGTTTGTTGCTGACTCCTCAGAGGACCAACCAAACAACACACCCAGTAGTAGCAGGTACATCTGTATAATATAATACAATCCAGTAAACATCAGCAGAATCAGCACTGCAGGTATTCATTGACTTATATGTTTACTATACGAGTATAAGCAAGATTATGCAAAAAACACTGGATGGATTATCACAGGATGTGGTACAATTCAGTCAGGAAAGAACCCATTCAATTTTGGTGTGGCAACGGATAAGGAGGCAGATCCATGAATTTGTTTTCATTTACTTCAACATTGTGAGTTTTTCAATATTTGCCATCTCAGAGACGCAGTTATGCGATATTAAATGTAATAATGCATTTCAGCCATTACAAGAAAAACACCCCTGTAACGCCTCTCATTGACACACACACACATGAACGGTAGTCGAGCTACTGTCCCATGAAAGACACTGGCCTCATCGTCACAATGCGGGATTTGGTGTCTTTTCCAAGAATACTTGACGACATGTGGCCACGCTGGAAAAATTACTTACCATGAAAATCAGATTCTCTTCCAGTCATATGATAATACAAGTTAAAAGATTAGAGCACGGTGGTCAAAGCAGAGTGTCTCTGAATGAATGGCGGTAGCCGAGCTTGTTTTCTACACAGTAACGTTACTCTCTGCTGTCTAGTGAATTCAATCATAATATTGTTTTTACTCAAAAAATACATCATCACGTTAAATTGAAAACAAACAATAAACTGAGCCAGTTCATTATGATAACAACAGTCTTTGAAGAGGACGGTTGGTCCAACACTAATATCCACCATCTTCTCCTTGGTGTAAATAAAATATCATAACACCAGTGCCGTGCTGGGATTTGCAGCCCTGACCAAACAACCACTGGTGATAATAGTCGGCCTGTGCACCAACAAGCCTGTGACTCAGTCTAGAGTCTGAGGTGTTGAGAGGATCTGTTCGCCGGCTCAGGGACCCGAGGGACGATCACAACAGGAGGAAGATCATGACACAACACAGATCGGGGCTCCCTGCAATTCAGACATTAATTACCTGTTTGTTCGGAGCTAATGATGGTGATACAAGAATCGGAGAGGAAACATGATACCACCAACCACTCGGAGATGTTCTTTCTTGGTCTTTCATATTTTGAACAATAGCTGCATCGGATTCGCTCTTTGATTTGCAACATCATGATCTGCAGTTTGTGCTCAGATGCTTGTTTCAGATTTAAGTTCTGGATTGAATTCCAATCGACATAAGTTTCACACCCTTATAGTTTTTGGAACAATTATTTACTTTTTAACAAGAGTACATTCTTATTTATAGTTTATTTGCACAATTTTTTTTGTTGATTCAGAGGTAAGCTGATGAAATTGAAATTGAAAGCGGAGCTGGTCTCTTGTTGGGAGAAAACTCCAGCTGTTATAGTGACTTTCACAGGCACCCGTTTGAGAGACAGCAGAGGTCAGCAGACCAGTGAGGTAATTCCTTTGATTTAAATGAATGGATGGAGTCGTTAAACTCAGTTTGTTCCTTTAGCTCAGCCACAGACCTGCCAACACTGATACTCACATACATACATTAAAACATTTGCCAAACAGCAGTATTAGCAAAGGTTCATGATGGGAATGTCATTGGTATTAGTAATGTCTTAATTACTGGAACAATGCAAACTATGTTCTCATGGTGCTGCTGAATGAAGGGCTGAGAAATCAGTTACAATGCACCCTGATGCAAATGATGTATTTCTGAATCAAATATCAACTCAATCCATTCAGTAGTCGAAAAGATATTTCCAAAACCTCATCGTTACGACAGAGGAAATGTGGAGGTTGTCATCCAAGTCAGTAGGATTCATCCTCTTGGGACTATGAACGCTGATGTCATCTCACTGATGTTTAAGATATCCCAGGCTGAACCAAAGCTGTGGACCCCCAAAAGATAGAGATCATAAATACTTCATGTGAATAAGTAGGCCAGCAGCTAAAATTATTGTGACAGTCGTCCATGTGGGAGACATCAAGGGTGGTGTTTCCAGTTCTGGGAGTTAAAGGATCTAAAATCAGGGGAAAACTAAATATCTCTGTTTCTCCATCTAGAGCTTGAGTGTGATTTGCGAGGGCAAGGATTCTGTTGTGATCAGAGTCGTAAAAATTGCTTTATTCACCGCCAACTCTAGCAGATTTAAATCACATTTAGTAACTAAAATGACACTCAGTAGAGTTCTAACTTCTTACCACCGCCAAGGCCCAACATTCCCAAGTTGCACCAAATTGCTCATTCTCATCAATACCACTCCTCTAAATACATATTTTTTTCCCCATCAAGATCCTTGATTTATTCCCTAGGAAATGAAATTCTATATGAAACGAAAACTGTTTTTGTTTCCTTTTTCTGAGCGTACTCTGTGCAGCTACCATTGATGAGCTCAGAATGCCTTCTCTTAAAAAAAATGTTGGCTTTGTTATTCTTTAAAATTCCTCCGCTTTTGACCAGTATACAAGAAACATGCCAGAGTCGGAGAGGTTATATAATTGCACTGAGGTCATTCGACGCGTTCAGCACATTATGTGTGTGTGTGTGTGTTTGCGTGCGGGCGTGCTTGTGTGCGTGATGTATGTGTGTGATGTGTGTTCGTGTGTGTGTGTAAAGGAAGGGGGGTTGTAAAATCTCTGCCAAACATGGATTCCCTTGGTATGAGTCAGAAAAAGATGCCTTCATTTCTGCATAGTCGTTTACTCTCAAACACATCCGTGCACATTTACACACACACACACTCACACACACACACACACACACACACACACACACGCACACACAAACACACACACACACAGCCACACAGCCACACATTTCCTCGACTGTGAATTCCTGGATCAGGCTGCCAAACTAAACTCCCGCCTGCTTGTGTTTGGATCATCCTTTTTATTTTCTGACTGCTCTGCCGTGTTGAAGCTTAGGCAGTCGTTATCCTGTTTTTTTAACCATCCCAGCTTATTTGCCAAAAACATCCAGACTCAGTATACACAGATTGTTTCATTCTCAGCCACGTGCACATTTGGCACTTGGGAAATATTTACTTGCTGTGTTTAGCTCGAATCACACAGGGCAGTTTTTTTTAGGAAGATGGACACGTGGACTTTGCATTGCGTGAATGTGTCATGCAGCAAAAGAGGGTAAAGTGATGTTGATGGATGAGTTATTCTGTTGGAGCGGTGCCACAATAATTGTATGAATGGCTAATCCAGCTCCATATGTTTTGATGGATGAAGGACTTTTATTTCTCCGTTGATTCACTCTCCGCAGGAATCTTCAATCCGGCTGAACTTATCAAGCGTGAAAACCCCATTTGAAAGGCCGGCCGAGGAGGACAGAAGAAAACAAGAAGGTCCTTTCTCTTTTTCCTGCTTGGAAACCTCATTATTCCTGAAGCTCCCCTCTGTCTGCAAAGCCCCCCCCCTTCCTCTTTCTCTACCTTCCTTCCTTCCTTTTTTTTTTCAAGACTCCGCCTAACCTCTCCACAAGCCCACATTGTGAACGACTTTCACTGTTTTTTTCTTTTTACTATGGCACCACCTCCAAACTCTCACTGGCTCCCTTATTCCCCTCATCCCCGCTCCCTCCTCTCCTTTCTCCTCCCCTCTCCTCTGTCTCTCGTCTCTCTCTCTCTCCTCACTGCTGGTTGCTCACACCAGACAGCTCACAGCCAAAGAGCTCCTCTGTCCCTCTCCCAACACGCCGCGCTCTAAACCAGAGCTTTCCCCTGAAAAAAGAGGAAACCAAAGTGTATTTAGACCACCACTGAGACCTTACTCCAAGGGAAGTTATTGCTCAAGTCTATAAGGTACAGAAACAACTTCTATTTGAGTATTTTTACATTTTAAATGTCTACAAATGCATTTTACCATTTGACCAGTGACCGTGTGTGTGTGTGTGTGCATGTGCGGGAGTGTGGATCAGTGTAACCCAGACTGTACACGTGTAGTAAGTTAGAGTTTATGTTTGCATGCTTTCGGCGTTGCAACACATGTGTTTATCATTCACTGAGTTCCTTGGAATTAACAGAAAGTTGAACTGTCTCAGTTTTTGTATGGTGTCTGCGGAGAATTTGTCATTGCTACTCCACATGATTGTTGTTCTACATTTGAATCTGTGAAGTAAGATATTTATAATTTAATCCACTTTGTATGTGCTGTGTATTGTATACAGATGTATACAAGTGACATTTTAGTGTAGAAAAGAAGTTAGAAACTTTCTGAACAGACAAAGAGCAGAGCAGTGCATGGTCAGATTGGTTTTTAATGTTCCGATATCTAAATCAATCTGTCGTCCTTCCCTTTCAATCAGACAGTGTGTGGGCTCTGAACCAGAAGAGAGGTGCAACAGAGAGAAAGACGTTCAGTGGGGTTCACGCTCCTGCAGCAGCTATGACTCAGAGCAACGGGGAGAACCCGCAGACGACCCGGAGCGGCCTCCATCGGATCCGGGATGGGATCCAGTCCCGGTCTCTGGTGGCCAGGAAGAGAGTGGAGAACATCAGGAAGGATGATGTGAAGGGGTTTTTCATCAGAAATGCCTTTGTGTTACTAACGGTTGCAGCTGTCATTATTGGTAAGTGACATATTTTGGGGGGAGAGTTGCTCTCGTTGAACACACTGTTTGCTCACCGGTATGGTTTAGTTAGTTTAATTGACTTCAAAGTGGAGGTTACAGGAAGAAACACTGTTCCATCACCATCTATCACCACGCCAGCCCCTCCACTATTGAAAGCTTTGCTCGAATGATCTATCAATCTGGTGTGACCAGCTCCCCTGTAGCTGGACGGAAGAAGGAGAAGAATAGAAAGAAAGTCCCCAGATGAGAGAACAAAGGAAACCCAGATGAACTTAAGAGACTGGCCCAAATCCGACCCTGTAGCCGACCTTTGCCCTGTTGCCATTAACCTCTGAGTCGTACTCAGTGGGAAGCGAGCCGGGCCCACACACCGCCTGCACATCTGCAGCCCAGCTAGAGTTACACCAAGCCATGGCAGACTCATTTGATTGACTGTTTAATTCAGAAATGTTTTAACAAGGTTTTGACTCTTTCTCCATATCTGATCCTCTCTTCAGGTATAATCCTGGGATTCGCGCTGCGTCCTTATAAAATGACTTACCGCGAAGTCAAGTTCTTCTCTTTTCCTGGAGAGCTGCTGATGAGAATGCTTCAGATGCTGGTGCTGCCCCTACTGGTTTCCAGTCTCATTTCTGGTATGGACAACAAACTCGACAGCCTTGTGTTCATTCATTCAGTCAAGTCACCTCTTACATGAGTTCTTTTCAAATTAATTTGATCAGAACAAAAGCTGAATTTTTTTAATTCACAGGCATATGCTTTTTTTCAACTTTTCGTGATAAGCATGAGCCCTTTGACTCACATAACTGACATATGTCAATAATTATATCGCATCAGGTTTCCGAATATGGCTGACAATGCTGCAGACAGCCGAGGCTTGTTCTCAGTACTCTTAGATTGGTGTAACATCAAGTACTCAGTTGAAAATGACTTCTAAAGTCTAAAATAAGCCCACATATCTCAGATCCTACCTGTGCTACGTAGCTTTGTTCTAAATTTACATCAAACATCTCACAACACTCTACTGCAGCTCCTGATATCACAAACCCACTAGCAATCTCTCTTGTGTTCAACACGGCATCAGTTTTCACTTGTGGAAAAAGAGGGACTGTGTGTGTCTGTCTGTGTGTGTTTGCAGTGACATATTTTGTAGGTAAAACTGTGTGAACTGAACGTACCAGTGACAGTGGTGTTTGTCATTTCGTGGCGTCACTGACCAACTTGTACTTCATGAGTGGCAGACTGGGTTGTTTGTTCAGCCGATGCTGTTTGTTGGTTTTGGGCCTAGCGGTGGACGGGGGTTAGGATAACGTCCTGAGCGAGAGACACAGAGACAAGGAGAGAGAGAGAGAGAGACATGTTTTGAACCTACAGCGCTGGTCTCTATCACATGCTTTGGCCTCGTACTAATTGTCTTCATCTTGACAACATGAGCAACACAGTCCAAACTTTATTGAGTTTCAATTGAATAAACCATTTAGAATTCGTGGTCTGGATGGCTTTGAAGTTCCAGGACATGTTATGGCCACGTATCTGGGCCTGTGCTTCGGGAAAATGTTCATTTCGATCCAGAGATGTAGAGCGTTCGTTCACCACTGTTAGTACGATTCTTAGACGCAGTCGGACACGCAGGGATTTTTTCTTCCAAAGGGAAAGGCCTGTATGAGTTTGTTACTGACAGAGAATCAACTTGTTGTGGAAGTAAAACAATGCATTTATATTATGGAACCTGAGAGTCCATAAACAGTGATCAGCAGCAGTGACTGATGAGTGTGATCGGAACGTACTGAGAGCAGATTTGGTGTCGCTGAGCAGTGATTGACAGGCCAGGAGACCAATCTCCTGAGGGGATGACAGACACTCATTGTCCGATAATAACCCTACTCTGTGCTGCGGCGGGGCGTAACATCAGCGTCCTCTGACATCATGTCACATGGCCGCAGTTACAGCATGTGGAAATCAACAAAGAGGTTGTGTAACCAAGTCATCCAGCTCCTCTCTCTCCTCGTCAGATGCAAAGTGGCCTGCTAGAAAGCTGTCGTTCTACCAGATAGAGTCAACTACCGTGTTACGACAGATAACACACCTACACGTCATTTCAATTTAAGCCGCCACTTCAAAGTTTCCTTTCATCCATCCTTCAGAAAGAGACTTGAATCAATGTGCTGCAGTGGAAATCATGTTTTTAATCGTTTATTCATTTTTATTATCGACCAGTTATTTGGTTGTGCAGTTTGAGTGAGAAACTCCGTCCACACAACAATAAATGTGTTAAATTCCTTTAACTTTCGGTTCATCAACAGTAGTTTGAACAGATTTTATTTGCACTGACCATAAATGCAGCCGGCCACTACCGAGAGAACAGCAGCATGTTGAGTTAATGTTTGGATTGTTTGCGACCAACACAAGACTCCAAAATGCTGATGACAAAAACATCATACTGTAAGTTGCTGATGTTAATTTTAATTTAGTTTTTCAAATGAATCAGTTTCTATCCCAGAGTTTAAATCATATTTTAATCGAATCGAGACTTGCTTATCGATTGAAAGTCATAAGACTTTCTCTCATCACAAAAGTCTTCAGTCCAATGTGCAACATGACCATAGTGTTGACACCTGCATCACAGTTGCAGACCTTAATCAAAAGTTTGACCTATATGACACAATTTTATCTTTCAAACTTTTCAGATTTCTGCTGAAACTGCATGACCTTGAGTTTTCTTCAGAATAAAGAGAGCACCTTGTTTTGACACACTTCGCTGTGTGATTATCTATGTTTCTATCACTGTAGCAAACAGCCTGGATTCACAAAGAATCCGCAATTAGTTTACATGCATGGACTTGGAGCATGACATTGACAATAACGTATTTTGAGGATATGACCATTGTGAATATGATCATATGACTTCTTTTCTGAAAACACGTGGGCCCTGGACAGTCACGCTCCCCAGAGGGATTTGTGCCACTTTGTGAAATGGCCTGTCCCGATTCAAAGAAACTTGGCTTTGAGTCTAAAAGTTTGGATGAACTGGGAATCTATAAGTCTGAGAACATGCGTAGGAAGCCTGGAAGGTATAAGCCTTGAGGGAAAGATAGTCTGGTGGACAGATAGACAGGGAGAAGAATGGAGGATGAAGGATCACGAGGAATGGGCTTGAGATGAGCTGCAGGGTCCTTATTGATCTTCCCCCATCCGTAAAAACATCTGGTTAACATGTGCTCACTCACATATCAAACCAACCTATTAATTGATGCTTTCTAAATAATCAATATTGTTTTGAGAAATGTCATTATCATGGCTGAGCGTCCATGAGTAATTATAGAGCCAAGAAGGGTCTGGACAGGAAGAGAGGAGGAGGGTAGTAAAAGAGGAAAAGGCGGATGATTACAGAGGTCGCTGGAAGGGGTCTTCAATGTAGGAGTGGGAGGGAGTCGAGGGGAAGACCAGGAAGAGGAGTAACGAAAAAAAACATCTGGAAAGTATGATGACAACAATGATATAAATAACTGGACATACACATCATTTGTGAGTTTGTTCAATGACCCAATCAATGTAAAATAGGAATAAAACTATTTAGAAGTCAAAGAAATGTCAAAGAATAAAAGTGAGAGAAAGTAAAAGTTCTTTTGAGGTTTTAAATTACTGCATTAGGTCATCCAGGTAGCACTTCTGGTATACTTTGGTTAAATTCAAGAATGTAGCAAATACTATGATTTTGGATATACGGTAAATATATAAGTACAACATTATGTAAACCTATCCGTATCTAATTTATTTTCAGAAGTTGTATACATTTAGATATAACATAACATTTTGAGCAAAGTGAAATATCATAATTCTCTTAAACTTATTGGAATGGAAGTAGAAAGACTACTATAAAAATATGGTGTAAGAGTTCAAACCTGGACTCATAAACCATTTGTATGTCTTTCAGGACAGACTTTTTTACACTACATCTTTTGTTAGTGTGAGGAAAAATTAGTTTGAAAATCTGGGAAATTAAACTTTTAATTTTTATTTAAGTTAATGTGCTTCCAAAAAATCTTTATTTCCCAGAAATGTCCTCATATTCATATGTGGGCCTTTCATGCAGAAGTGCTTAGATAATTTTGATTATTTCCTGACCCTGAAACCCGCTCTTTGCAACTCTCTGGTATCTCGGTGCCAAGCGCAGAGTGCACGGTGCGCAGGAGGGAGGAGATGGCAACTTGAGGGAGGCCGAGCAAAGGGAGTTGTTGGTATTTTGGTAAATGTCTCAGACTGTTCAGAGCCCTGTCTCATTCTGGCTCAGTGTCAATCTGCTGCCATTCTTGATGATTTTATAAATTTGACATATAAATAAAAAACTAACAATCAACATGAGTTAATGTGACCGTTTAGTGTGTGAGAAAACCGTAAAACCACAACTTTGCGGGGCTGCAACTGGCTACTATTTCCACTTCTGACCTTTCTTGATAAATCTCTTAATTGTTCGTCTATATTAAGTAAAACATATATGATATTCACATTAAGTATGCAAGACAAAGAAAAGCAGCATATCATCTTCAACACATTTGGATTATCAAACCATATTAATTCTCTGTAAAAATCTTTCAAACTCCATCAACTGATATGTGAAGATGGTTCTGGCTGCAGGCCTTCAAATAAAGTCCTGCTAGAAGTTTGGAGTCGATCTCTGCCCAGTGTCAGGGGATGTTAATTGCTCTGGGGAGCGACCCCTCGCAGTGGCCACAATGTCCTGTGATTCAACTCCCCCCCAAAGTAGGCTTGTACTTTTGTGTTTGATGAACATTCCCCCATGTGAGAAAGAAAGTCATTCTCCCTGTTCCCCTTCAGTCTTGGTCCTTTCGTTCTTTTCAAAGAATGAAATTGGTGCGGCTGCGTCCGCTGTTGCCTGGACAACAGGCCGGCGATCATTGTGTGTCTGTGTGTGTGTGTGTTTGTGTGTGCAGGGCTGACAAAGTCAACAAGTTTTCCCAGGGCTGTCAGAAAGAAAGGGAATAAGAGGAGAGCAGAAGAAAGGGGGTGGGAGAAAAGGAGGAGGCAATGAAAGAGGATTGCAGCAATATAAGATCAGGGGGAGAAAAGTTCATGGGGAAGAGGTGGGGGTGGAAGAGGAGGAAAAGCCAGGGTGGGTGGGGTACTGGGGGGGCACCCTGAAACAAGAGGTAGTAGAGAGGCGAGGTCTGGAATTTGAGGGAGGACAATGAGGGAGGGAAGGATAAGGAAGGGAGGAAGAGGATCAGAAAGAACGGTGGATGTAAGCCCAAGTCCTGGGCATGTTGATACAAGAGAAACAGAGAGAGAGGGCCAAAGCCGGGCCACTGGGTACACCCACCCACCCACAGACACACACACACAAACACACGTTAGTACACACGGTGCCAAAGTGCCACATGTGAAAATTACACATATCTCCTGTCACACAAAGCCCTGCTTTGCCTTGTACAGCTCTGAATGAAGAAAACAGCAATAATAGGACCTGACAGTGTGAAAATGCAATGCCACAGACACGATTGTCACAACTGAGACAGATTCTCTGTTTTCCAAATCCAGCTCTCTGAATGGCTGCATTTCTCTTTTACCACCATTATCCCTGCAAAGTCTGCTTAATGCTATCAGAGCTGCGGAGGACAGATTCAGCCGCAGGCTCTGATGAGGTCTGACTGCCTCCAACTTCTCGCTGGTTTGGACAACTCTTTGCAGTCAGCTTTTACACGAGGATCATCTATGTTGATGTTTAAATAAATGTTTTTTATTCAGCACCAAACCGATTTGTGGCCTGAAAAATTCCAGCTCACCACATACTTTAGGTCATGTGGGCTGAAATAAAAAATCACTAGAAACAAACCAAACCATATTTTTATGTGTAATTTGATCAGGAGCAGATTTGCAGCATCACATTTGTTTCTCTGTAAAACTTCAATCTGTGCTATGGCCTCGACTGGATATCCCTCACAGTGTGTTAAGTTTTCCTCTCGCAACACAGATACATTTTTGTAGTATCCTTGTCTCTGTGACGCAGATAGTCAGCTGCGGTCAGACTATTTATCTCTAACTGACACTTCGGGCTGGTTTCTGTGTTAACAACAATCTAATGTCACACATGGGAAATGTACATGTTTCTGTTGTATGATCAAATAGAAGAAAAAAACAGAAAAAGCACAGAATGACAATTGGCTTTGAAAGAGTTTTTCCCTGCACCTACAATTTAGAATATATTATATATATTAAATATGAATATACAATGTATAAACAGATTTTTGTGCATTTGATCTGCGGCTGGATGCTGCACAGAAGGTGTTATCTTTTCTGCCGGTAAAGGTCATACTCGGCTTATGTTTCTTGCCGCTCTTTGTTGTCACAGATACCTCGTCAGATAATCCAGATGGATGCGCTGCACTGATAATCACAGCAGCTTTTTCTCAGGCTAACTGTATTCCCTCGGGAACAGATGCTGGTGAAAACAAGGAGCGTCAATATCAAAGCAGTGTTTTTTGATTATTTTTAGTTTTATATGATTTCTTATCTATTATGTTTTGCTACTTTATTTATTTAGGGTCAGGTTGGGGTTAAATCCCAACAATCCCAATGATTGCTTTGGCAGTCCCCTTAAAAAGTCCCTCATTAAATCAATAGTTGATTGGTGAAAATCCCATCATAAAAGGAATGAAGAAAGAAATACAGTCAAAAAAAAAATAACCTCAGGGACCATTTAAAAGACCACAGGCACAGACGGGGCAGCAGGAGTTTAAGTTCTTGCAAAAAAAAAAAACTTCAGCAGATCTTAAAGGCCTCTTGGAGGAAACTGAAGCATTTTAATATCCCAATAGTAAACCATTAGAAATAACAGCAATAATCATTTTAATCAATAAAATACACTGATTAAATGGTTTGTTAGGATGACAGTTTGTAACGAGAGTCATGATAAGCTGATTCAGGTCATTGGTAAAAAATATTTCATATAAGCAGCTCTGTGGCTGGGTATGTGGTTTGTTTACATGATTCCACGTGGAGCTGATTATAGCACCACAGGCTTATAGCACTACTGCTACCTCTATAGGAACCATGTGGAGAATAAACATCCAGGCCTCTGATGATGTTTGGATGTGGATAAATGCTTATATATAGATACATTTGTATGGTATTTTCTTGTTTTTTAGGAATGGCTGCTCTGGACGGCCGTGCTTCAGGTAAAATGGGCATGAGGGCGGTGGTCTACTACACCACCACCACTGTCATTGCTGTGTTCATTGGTATCGTCATGGTGCTCATCATCCACCCTGGAAAAGGATCCAGGGATGAGTTTGCCAAGCAGCCGCAGATAGAGCAGATCAGCCCAGCTGATTCCTTCCTGGATCTTATGAGGTGCCCACACAGACACACACACACACACACACACACACACACACACACACACACACACACACAAACACACATTGATGGCTTTTAAAGCATTCCATAATCAAGACACAACGCATATCCAGGATTTACTTTCTCCCCATGAGCCTGAATGTCTTTAGCTGATCTTCTGGTAGATCTCAGAGCCTGATTGGTTACTGCAGGTCATCATGCTTTTGCAGGACAGGCCGCCTATCACTGGAACTACTGACCAGCTGAGATCAGATATCTGTTATTGCTTGTATATCTCATCTTAGATTGTTGTTAAAAAAAAAGCTTTAATCTTTGGGATTTTATGTAATGTACTTTTATTTTGTTTTATTTATTTTATTTTTAGGACCTTTTTGGGAAAAGTGCTATACGAATAACTTACTGTTAATAGGCTTTTTCTATCACTAATTATCGAAACATGCTCATATAGGTAACTCAGTGATTCTGTCCTCAAAAATAGTATTCCCTCATTTAATGTCACTTTGGGTATTGATCGCTCACATGGAGGATGGAGGAAGTGGGGGAAGGAACATTTAAGATCTGTGTATTTGAAGAAATACATTTTCTAAAAAAGGCAGCAGAATGACAATGGGCCAGTTTCTGTGTTTTAGTGCTGCACAAGTGATTTCTTAATCCCAACCTCTTTGGTTTTTCAGGAACATGTTTCCTCCAAACATCGTGGAAGCTTGCACCAAACAGGTCAGTCTCTCTCCACCTCTATCTTCTCTCATTCACTGTCCTAGAGTTACACTAAATGCTTTTATTCCGGAACTCTCTCTTTGGCATACCATCACCCGTATTGAAGCATTATTTAAAGTCTCTCTATGCATACTTTCAATTGAATATTTTTCTGTATGTATTTATACTTCCTGGGAACTTTCAGCTTCCTTTCATTGATCTACATGCCACGAATTAAATAAAACAATTGATTTGCAATGATAAAAAAAAAACACAATTCTTGAATGGTCCAAAATAAAGGTTTTTCCTGTATATTCAATCGCATCCCTTGCATTAGTTCCGCTTTCAATTCCTCATTCCAGCACTTTCGAAGTGGTAAGGGAATTTCCTGTGGTATTGTGAAAGTGTATGTACCAGTTAGTTAGGGCAAGATAGGAAAACTGGATTCTGAAATTCTCTTTAGTGTAAAATATCTATATCCACTTATCAATAAACTTGATCCATTCATGCATGTTATTCTAATGAATTGAAACTTTAAAAGTTGTCTTCAAATTAGAGTCTTCAATGAACATGAAACTCAAATGTTACACTTGAGTAAAAGCAATTATAAAATGCTATTGCCCCTGGAGTTAACTGCTGTTTAACCCAATGTGTTTCTGCTTTAAAATCCAGTTCAAGACGAAGTATGCCAAGAGAGTGGTCCATGTGAAGATGATGGTGAATGACACTTTATTCACACTCAACGGCAGCCAGGAGATCAGCCGGGAGGAGATGATCCCGGTGCCGGGGTCGGTAAACGGAGTCAACGCCCTCGGCCTGGTGGTGTTCTCCATCGGCTTCGGCCTGATCATCAGCAGCATGAAGGAAAAGGGACAGCCCCTGAAGGACTTCTTCGACTGCCTCAACGAAGCCATCATGAGGCTCGTTGCCATTATCATGTGGTAAGTGCATGGATGGAGGAATGAGCAGAGATTCTGTTGAATGAATCGCTGATGAACTTCCACCTCATCAATCCTCAGGTATGCCCCCATCGGTATCTTGTTCCTGATTGCCGGTAAGATCGTGGAGATGGATGACATTACAACCATGGGTGGCCAGCTGGGGATGTACACAGTGACAGTCATCAGTGGACTGGCCATCCACTCCATCCTGGTCCTGCCAACGCTCTACTTCGTCATCACCAGGAAAAACCCCTTCGTTTTCATCGCAGGGCTGCTGCAGGCACTCATCACTGCCCTGGGAACATCCTCAAGGTGCGTGACAGGGATAAAGGTCGCACTGCTTGATTTCAATAGTGTATCTTTTAATTGGTGTATATCACGTTTTTGATTTTGCACGTGTGAAAGTTGCTGTAGAAATAAACTTGCTTTATTCCTGTTTATATCTTGGCAATGATACATTTTCTTCAAATTTGGAATAAAATTATATTATGTTGTCAGATAGTTTGTTTTCTTCTTTCTTTAATAATGTGGTTTTCTCAGGGATTAATTCATAATAATAATTCATAATAAATATCTTGTATACAGTGAATGGTATCATTACATCAGCAGTGATGAACGGGGGCGATAAGCATGATTTATATATTTGTTACCCACATTTTTTGGTTAGTGTTATAGCAATAACAACTATCTTGGCACTCAATAGAGCGCACACCTTCGCTTAGGCCCAGCATTCCCCTTAACTTCAACCAAATTACACACACTTGTAGATATCAGTTTAATGAATATGCCAGATTTTTCTTAATGACAAGCCTAGAATTATTCCCTGGGAAAACCACATTATTAAAGAAAGAGGAAAACTAATTCTGGATCGAGAAATAAATACATTGATAATCCGTTCAATACTTTTTGTATATTCTTGTTTACAGACAAACAAATAGCCAATAAAAAATAACCATAACCTCCCAAGTGGAGTTAACAGTGCAGCCACTCATTGTAGTTTATAAAAGACAAGTTGTATAAATCATCACTCTCACACTTTCCATGTCCGACCTCTTCCTCCCTCTGTCCTCTCACAGCTCAGCGACTCTGCCCATCACCTTTAAATGCCTGGAGGAAAACAACAAAGTGGACAAGCGTGTGACCCGCTTCGTGCTCCCTGTCGGCGCCACAATAAACATGGACGGCACAGCTCTGTATGAAGCCCTGGCTGCCATCTTCATCGCCCAGGTCAACGACTATGACCTGAACTTTGGACAGATTCTCACCATCAGGTATGAAACCTGTTAAGTATTTAGTGTTTCATTCATTGAATGTCTCCAGCTCAGAGTTTTGGGACGAACATGAGAATGTTGATATAACAAGTCTTTCATTATGGCTTGGAAGATAACTTGAGCCAAGCAAAGCCTCAAAACCACAGTTTCCAGCTCAATAAATGGTTTTCTAACCACCAGTCTGTCAGTTTATCTGCCTGTGGGAGAGATGGGGGATGGCATTTCATCCCGAGGAATGGAATGAGTTTAAGTGACCCTCTTCAATGCAGCAACAAACAAACTAATCAAGTGGTCAAACTAAGGACATGTCAGTATGTTATTTTTGGTTCCACTGTAATGACAATTTTTTTTTCCTTATCTTAAATGAAATACTATTAACTTTCTTTATCTGCACCACCTCTTCCCATCAGCATCACTGCCACGGCAGCCAGTATTGGAGCTGCTGGAATCCCTCAGGCAGGACTGGTTACTATGGTGATAGTGCTCACATCGGTAGGCCTGCCCACCGATGACATCTCGCTCATCATTGCCGTTGATTGGTTCCTGTAAGTATTGGATATATCACATCTTTGAGAATGTCACTTCAAAACGATCATATCTAAATAAAGATAAATTGGATTTTTGTCTAATTTGAGCCACAACACCTTGAATATACTGTAAAAAGTGAATTTATGGACAGTGATGACGGGGGTTAGACTGCGAGGAAAGCAAATAGTGGCGTATAAATTCAATTACGTTCCACTCAGTGGTATGTTCAGGGGTTAATTGATCAAATTGGTGCAATGTACGCTCTTTAGTGGGTTAGGGGACAGCTTCCAGAGACACTCCCCTCACATTCCATGTCCCTCAACCCATCTGGTTTTTATTCAGTCAGCGTCCAATCCCAGTGGAAAGCCCCACTTCCTCCCATCTACTGTCTGTGCTGTGGATGGCCTGCAGCGCTAAGAGCCTCCAGTTTCCGGCCATGTTTTACACACACAGACGTTTACAAACGCGCCACATGGAAATTGTCTTCTTTTGTCGCTTGTTTTCTCTGTTGTCTTGTTTTTATTATTCCCGTTTTGTTTCCTCTTGCCTCTCTCGTTTCAAGTTGTCTTTTTATTTTGTCTTCTCTTGTTTCATCTTATCGTACATTGTCTTGTGTTCTCGTGTAAATTCTCGCCTCCTGTTCTCACCTGTTCTCACCTGTTGTCCGTCTTTCTTTAGAGACCGATTGCGCACCACCACCAACGTCCTCGGAGATTCAATCGGCGCTGGCATAGTGGAACACCTTTCACGCCACGAGTTGCAGAACAAGGACCCCGAGGTTGGCAACTCGGTGGTGGAGGAGGCCGACAAGAAGCCGTACAAGCTCATCAGCCAGGAGAACGAGTACGAGAACGAGAGGGCGGCCGACAGCGAGACAAAGATGTAGGGGCGAGCTTTTCGTCCCAGGCTACATCTTTTGTAATGAAACCATTCCCCTGCATTGAACCTCAACTAATCTCTTCTTTATTGCAAACCTTCCTCGCACATGATTGGAGGGTTCAGATTAAACTTGATGTACAGCTAGGATAGAATTCCGCCAAGTGAGCTCCACTAATGTGGGGGGATCCTTCCTGTCAGCCTATAGGATCTGTGCTATGATGCTTCCTAACAGTACCGCATGTGTCAGCCATGGGGTGACAGCTGCTTACTATTAAACATGAACTTCACTAGAGCCTGGTGGTCTGTGGCCTGCATGTCATATCCAACTTCTCTCAGAACTGTAATGAATTATCTCTCCCACTAGAGTTCAGTGTTGCTGGGAGCCTTATCACAACAGTCGATCACAGCCCACACTTGACCTTTATGGAAACTTTTATTCTGGCTTTACAGGTGCTGCTTTTAGGGTTGTGTGAGAATATAAGTGATGGTTATAAAAATCATTCTGTTGAGTGTTGAATATCATGCACATACCCTGCAGTGAGCAGGCCAACATCTTCAGGGGGGAAAGGGCTGTGTATCTACAAACTTCTTTACAGTTGTTAGTGGCTTTATTTCTTATTCTTTGGATTACAAACTTTACCCTGTGGCACAAATTCTTTTGTCCACCAAAACTGTCAAAACCAGAAAGTGCTATATCCAACATCGATATTTTAGATTTTTCTAACTTGTGCTTATCAAACAAATTACTACAATCATTGCAACCTATGAACCAAAATGTCTTAACTTTGTCAAATTGTGTGAATTTGCTCAGCGGAGAATTTAAACTGTCATCAAATCCGATTTATAAGCTTTTAAACTTCAACCAAAAAAACAACCAAAAATATTATCCAAATTTTTCTACCTTTTTACTAAATCATACCCACCCATACCCAAACAGAAAACCTGCACAACAATGGTGTACTCTTTCAATGGAAAGAAGGTAATGATTGTGTGTCTGATCACTTCTCATTATGATTGTGGATCAATTATTTTATAGACCCTCTAACGCGGACAGAGGACTAACAATCATTTAGCTGAAACATTCACGTGTCACTATGAAATATTAGCTTTTTATTAAATTTGAAAAATGGTAGTCAATAGCTTGAAAGTAGATTTTTCAAATGTTGTTTGATTATATGAAAGTCTTCACTATTCTAAATTCAGCTTCCCGTAGTATAAAAATCGAACCCTTATCTTGATTGATATAACATGGATTTCATTTCTCTCCCCATCTTTTTTTAGCTTGAATTTATATGTGCTGTTTTGTAATTGATGTAATTCAAATGTCACATTTACATAGACATATATGAGGATGCTTCTGAATATACTGTACTTGTATAGAGAAATGTAGATAAAAGTGTACATTAATTGTAGATTTGAATTGTAAAAGGTTACCGAGGATTGCACATGTAAAGATGCTGTAACTATGTTCATATAAAACCTGATGACCAAACTAACAATACAGCTCTAGTTCCTTTTATACATTCACAACTGGAAGATATAAATGACCAAATGTTTTCTCCTACACACTTGAGGTTATTTAATAGTTATTTTGTTTACAAATGCTGTTGTCTTCTCTTGATATGTCTCTTTCTCTCATGATTTGACATTGGAGAGCACACACACACATAAACAAGTGAATTATAGATGTAGTTGTATTTTGCATGTGAGTTTTTTTTTTCAATAAAAAAATGAAATCAGTGGTTGCTTGCTTGTGATCTTATCATGAACATCCACATATATAATCTGTGAGTCTAAAGCAAAGCCTCTATAGGAAAGATGTATAAGTTAATTGTTTGTAAATGATGAAAGTTCTTGTTTAACCAATTTAAGGATTAGCTGCCTAGGAACTCCACATATTTTTTAAAGCTGCCCAGATGGATGTGATGCACAGATAAACAGTCCTCAGTCTTCTTCACTGACCGATCCTGATTGGTTCTGCTGGAGCTGAGGCCTCAAACATGGAACCCTCGTCCACTGTGTAGCTTCCTTCAGGCCAATGCCGCCCTACACAATCACAGAACCTTTACTCAGAATGCCTGCCACCTTTAACTGATGACAATGCTGACACCTTGAGGTCAAACAGTGATTTGCTCTCCTGCAAGACATCTTGACAGAAAGTTACTTTGCAGATGATGAGTTCAGATACCCTGTGGTGGTGGACATGTAACCTGGCTCCAGCAGTATGTTATTGGTGAAGGAGGAATGGATGGATTGATAAGATTTTTATGCATTATTATAGATTAAACTGCAGTGCCTGAAGGTATAAACAGAAATAACTGAAATATATTCGTAAGAGTATAAAATATGTGGGGGACACACCGAGGTATGATCCGCCTGGGGTGGTAGTCTTACATCCACTGGTGATCTCTGACATCGCCTGCTGGTTGGCAACTTGTCTTCAAACTAGTGTGTAAACTACATAGAAATCTACCATATTGTCCTATGTTTGAATTATAATACATCATATATAGATAGGCTGGAAACAAATTTGTACAATCATGTACAATAATATAGTATATGCAACAGAAGATAACTCTTATAAATTAAGGTGTAACGTGGGAGAAATGGGACTGGTTTGAGACAAGATAAGACAAGATAAGATAAGATAAGATAAGATAAGATAAAATAAGACAAGATAAGATATAATCCAACACCAGGAAAATTTGCAAGCAGCAAGGGTGTCAAGATTTGACGTCTGTAAAGTAATAAAAAGTAACATGCAATATAAGTGGAATAAAATAATGATATATACACTATTAGAATGTGAACATTGAAATGGATTCCATATAGACAATTGAAATGCACTGACCTGAGTTAAAGTGCAGTAGATCGTATGTGTATGTGGTTCTACAGCGGATACAGCCTCACTGCTGCAGGAAGCAACGACCTGTGTCACCTCTCCTCTCTACACACAGTCCATCTACTCCTCGGACACTTAGCACGTGACCATTTGTTTATAAGTTTGTCTGCAGGCTGATGTTTACGTTTTGAGCTGAAGCTGAATTCACAGCAAACTTGTCTTGCAGCGCCCTCCTGCGGCACAAACGCGAAATGCTGCATGGCATTTTGTTTGGCGCCGATGGAGGGAGTCACTCCTGAGATCTTTGGTCAGTCAGACGGCAGAACTTCCGGTCGGCATTTTGTTCTACGAGAGGAGAGCCTCTTGATGATCGCAACAATCGTCATATTTCTCGTTTACTGTCGAAATTGGCTGCACTCGGTGTTTACGTCGGCGCAGACCGACTGAAACTCCGAAGAACGAATGTTTCCCCGCGAACGTACGTTGGAACGTTCACCCGCGAGTGACGGAAGAAGAGCGAATCAGTCCGACCCGGATTATTGTTGATAGCTAGCAGGCTAGCTGAGCGGCTAGCTGGCAAGCCAGTCGAGTTCCTTCTGGAGTAGCTGCGAGAGAGAAGAAAGGGGGAGCTAGAGATACGGACACAAACCAAGCTCAAACATTCCCCTCCCTTTGAACGCAACATCCGAAGGTAAATACAACCAACCCGTGTCTGTGTATAAATCCAACTTTTTAATTTGCGATTATTTTCTGCCACGTTAATAACAGCTCTGCTGCAAGACCACCTACGGCGTCGTTAATCGGTGACCGGGAGGTAACGGAAGCTAGCGAACTAGCCAGCCAAGCTAGCTAGGTGTGTTTTTGCTCCGCCGAGGCGCACGGCCTCAACTGGATGTCATTTGTCGAGCCCGGGGATTGGGCCGTTGCCACGGATTTAGTCCCCGTGCCGTCGCCGTCACACCGACTCCCTCGAGCCCGTTGCTTTTTCTCCGCGCTCGGGGGGAGAGCTTTTAGCGTTTATCAGCCCCCGACTTAGCGCTTCCTCGTCAATTTTTTGAATCTCCTTCCCTCTTTTTGAACGGGGGAGCAACGCTAGAGGCGAACTAACAGCACTTTGAGCGAGTTAGCGCAACTAGCCAGACACTAAAACACGACTATTGTTGTTAGCAAATGTTTTGGCAGCTAGCGTCGGTGATTTTAGCGGCTACCGCCAGCCGCTCCGTGTAGCTTCGCAGTTAGCCCCGCAGCATCCACACAAGTCAACTTCTGGGAAACTGTACCGTTCGAGGTTTGGCTCGCAAGTAGCGGGCTGTTTCTGGTAAGTCTGCGAACTTAAGATAAAGTGTTAATTGAATGGCGACTGCTACTGCGCGCTAGCGAAGTGCTGGAACACCCATTCGTGTTATTCGCCTCCCGCTGTTGTGTTTTTGTTTTCGCTGGGTCTTTTGACAGGGCTAACGCTCCCTCTGGTTTTCACTCTGTGTTGGACTGTTTTGACTGAGCTCGGGTTTACGTTGCCTCGGTTGTTGTGGCTCCTCATTTGGGAGTTCGCTGGAGCTGTGTGTTGTTGTCAGAGGGGATCGCGGGTATTTGTTGCATGTCCACAACACATGCAGCGTGGTGGCTTTCCTGCAGACACCCGTTTGCAGAGTGTGCACGGTGGCCGTGGCTGCTGGAGGATGCAGCCCCCCCCCCCCACTACTGCCGCCACCATCACAGTGCATCTGTTCCTTTGTGCTGCCTCCTGCGTGTCAGTCTCACAGCTGTCAGCCAAGCCTCTGCGTACTGTGGGAGACCACATAGAGTGAGCATGCTAACAGTGTCGCTGGCTAGTGTAACCTTAACAGTGTCAGTCCGTTGATCCGCGGCTGCAGGCGTGTGGAATCGGCTCAAAGTGTTTACAATTTGACCCCAACGCTCCGCTCGCTCTCAGGTCTGGTTGCAACAGCGTGTTTACAGATCTACACTGGTTCCAGTCAGATGCAGGAGTTGCTGAGAAGGTTGTTGCATTTGTTTAGAAGTCAGTAAAAAAGGTTTCCCATAAGGGCAACAGTGCTACCTACTCTTGCATTCTTGGTTTGAAGACTGTATGGCAGTAGTGACACTCATTGCCAATCTGAAAACGCATGTGTGAAAGTGAATGTTGTGATGCTCTGCACTATTTTGTTGTTTTGGCGAAATGTCTTAGTCCGACTTCTGTAGACACAGCTTCTTCCAAAATTGTTCAAAAGAAGATGCATTTGAAGTTGTGTGTCCCAGAGTGTGATGCAGAGTCATGTTCTCTTTCAACAGATTGAAGGAGTAGGATTTTTTTAATCTGAAATGTCAGTGAGTCCACCCGAGACTGCACAGAATTCTTCAAAAAGGTATTATAATGTTTTGCATAATCTTTTCTGTCACTGAGTTGTTGTTGTTAATAATCATAAAGGCAACTGAGAATGTTGTTTACACACTTACATGCGGCTGGTGTGTGTAATCAATATCTAAATTTGATATCTGTCATGTAAACAAAAGGATTTTTTTTGTTTCATTGAGAGTTATGTATCTACAAGTGAGCCCTGCACTGGCCTCCTCTCAGCTTGTTGTAGCAGCAGCCAGGTTTATCCCTGAAGCGTGGGCAGCGTTCACATATTCTGGAAATTGCAGCTGGCTTTTCCCTCTTTTTTTCTTTGACCTCTCTTACTGTCTTCCTTGAGAGGTCAAGGACATTTAACAAGCAAAGAGATTTTAGACAGATTAAGTGCAGCACAGGGTCCTAATTTGTGCCGATTTAACATATTAAGCTGCAAGTGATTTGAAAGATTTACTTCAGTTGGCTACTTATTCAGTTGCATGGTATTTGTGATGTCAACTGTGTAATTTGAGAAGTCAAATTGGGAGGGAAATTGTATCGAAAATAGTGGAATGTTGGTATGTAGCCACACTTGATTTAGTATCTAACTACTTTATTACCAGGGCAATCAATGTCAAGGCGTATTTACTGGAATGCATTATTGCATGCACAGTACAACATTCAAACATTTCTATGAAAATGCTGTGACGTTAATATGGTGGTGTGTTTACATCTGTGTCACAGTCTGTTTTCCATACAGAGAATGCACAGGTTTCCATCTTAATGCTGGAGATCAAAATGTTCATTTTATTTATTACAATTTTAGCCTCAGTAAATAAATTGTGGTTTTGTTGCTGCTTATGGTGTGTAGCAGTATAATTACATAGTATGCATCAGCAAGACGGTCTAATAGTTCTTGACCCTGTTCACATATGGCCTAGATTCAATCTTGTCATAATATGCATTTGTTTCTCATAAGACTGCACTCATGCTCCTGGCGTATTTCTGAACCTGTGTCCCTGTATCACATGTAGAGAGAACTGAGGATTCCCCTCTTATAGATAGGGAAGCATATGTAAATAATTATACAATAAAAAAAAAACATATCTGATATTAGCTTGAAAAGGTTGAGGTCCTGTTTAAATTTAAAACTTTCCACCTGATTGACAAGATCCAATTAAACACATGTTATTGTGACCTACAGATAATATGGTAGACATAGCAGTGTAAATATACAGTGGCAAATATCCTGCCTTTCACTATTAATTGGATGGCCTTGAATAATAGTCTTTATCGTATTGTTTTTACTCCTCCTCTTGTCTTCTCCCCTCTGCCTCTTTCACCCTCTTTTTTTTCCACCCTTCTCCCATCCATCATTCATACTCACCATTCCCATCTTTTCCCTCCATTACTATTCTCTGTCTCTCTGACTCTCTGTCTCTCTGACTCTCTCTCTCTGTCTCTCTCTCTCTCTTTCTCTCTCTCTCTCTCCTAGGTGTCAGGAGATGTGAGGACGGGTGTCGTCCATCGACCCCCTGATCTACCTGTGTATAAACACACTCCCCCACCCTCACCTTCAGCATGAATGGGGATATGCCTCATGTTCCCATCACCACTCTCGCTGGGATCGCTAGCTTAACAGACTGTGAGTAACGCAGCTGTCTTGTGAACAACACTGACAGTTTCCCTTATGTCTCCTCTTCCTGTGAAAAAAGGCAAAATATTCTGAGTGGATGTCACTTTGCAATTGTGATTCCGCATCTTGTCTCCTGCCTTGTGTATTTATTTATCTTCCCGCCTTTGCTCTTTTCATCATCCCTCTCATCTCACCTCAGTGTTGAACCAGCTACCCCTCCCTTCCCCTCTCCCGGCCACCACCACTAAGAGCCTCCTATACAATGGGAGGATCGCGGAGGAAGTTACCTGCCTGCTGGGCTGTCGGGATGAGAATCTGGCCTCCCAGCTAGCCCATGGCCTCAACCAGGTGTCCACAGAGCACATGTGAGTATACAAATGAGAGTGTCTTCGTGGCAAAAATCGATCTGGATTTTGAACAGAAAGACAGTCTGTGTCACAGCTAAGGGTCCATCGTAACTAGGCTTTAAAGGGTTATTTAAAAATAAAAAAGAGAGAGACCACAGTTGGCGTTTGGAGATCAAGTGATGAGGTGTAGTTTTATACAAGAAGATGAATCTTGAATGAAATTAAATCATCAGAGACTTAACCCTTATGTCAGAATACATGTTAATACATAAGCTAGGGTTAAATATATTAGATGCAATTATTATAAAGCTGTGAACTCTATAATGGTTTGTAACACTTTATAGATTGCAATTGGAACTTGAAAAATATAACCGTTTATGTTTGAAAGCACAACATTTAACCCCATCTAGTGTGTGTTGATGTGAATCATTTGCATTTGTGCATGCTTTCAGAGAGCTGAAGGACAACCTGGGTAGCGATGAGCCAGAGGGAGATGCACCCCTGTTGCTGCAGACCATGCTGGCCAGGAACCCTGGCATCTTCAGGGAGAAAAGTATGGAGACACTTTCAGTACCGGTTGCACATTATGACACAATTGTATAGATATGCTCCATGTCGATATTTTATAAACAAATTAACTGTTTTTTCATTCGTAAACAGATGTGATGCAGCAGCCAATGGTACCACCGTTTAAGATCACCCAGAATTCCATGCATAGCCCCGCCCAGTCTACAAACTTCCAGCCGGCTGCAATTTCTCCCAGTCCGTCAAGGTAGGTTGTGCAGCCAGAATTAGATGGTCGTAATGTATCATATCATTTAAAATGGTTAATATTAATTGTTAAGCATTGGTATAACTGGCTATTTTTGGAATATGTTTCAATGTTTTCTAGTTTTATGACTGATCTACTGGATGTAGTATCATCAAATATCTGAAAGATATTACAAAAATGCTGTCCGTTATTCATTTCCCAGTTAATTATGTAACCTCTTTCTGCTGCCTTGCTTACCTTCTCCCACTCTGTCCTTTCCTTCGTTTCATCCAGTCGGTTTGTTTCACCTTCGAGTGGGTCCAGTAGCCGGTACATGGGCCAGCAGAACAGTCCGGTACCCAGCCCCTACACTCCTCAAAGCCCCGCCCCTGGTTACATTCAGCAGTATCCCCACCAACAACCACCCAGCTATAACCAGCACCAACAGATACAACAAGGTGAGTGTATATATGTGTTAGTTGGTTTTGCATGCATAGTATGGGTCTGTGCCTCCGTGTACATGATGTGTATGAGTTGTTTAAAGACGGCAGTTTATTTTCTGATTTGCTTTGCTATAATTTGCACATGTTTGGCTAAAGAGTTCTGTTTGTTTTATTTAAAGAGTTTATTTGAGGAGATATGTCCCGTGGTGCGTTCTCATTCTAAAATTGAGAGGAACAGTTTCGCTTTCTGACATGATTAATGTCTGGTAGATTTGATCAGCTTCACATCACTTATAATGGAAAGTGCATGTAAATTTGTCACATGGGCATTTTACACAACTACATTCGTGACATTGTCTGCTAATCTCAGTGTTCTTGGTGGTGTCGTACTATTGTTGCATGTGATCAGCGGCTGTGGCGATGCTTCTAACATGCGATAGACTCAAAAATGACAAAAATAAAACATATCATCTGGTGAAAAGGCGACTAATACAAGACACTGACAAAGATGTCTAGAGAGTTTTTAGTGAAAAGAAGCAACAACGATGTTGGAGTTCTGCAAAATATTTGCATGATGTCCGCAGCGGAGTTAATACGTCACTTCCTGCATCTGCCTGCTCCACCTCTCACGTGAATAACGGGGAGGATTTAATGCTGTTGTGAACACGCCTGTGCAGAGTACCTCTCGCTGTGTTATGCATGTGAAAGACAAACTGCGGGTAAAGCCATTAGCAAATTCACCGGATTTTACCCGGAGGTCAGGTCTGAAAATGACCTTTGTCACGACTGGCTTATAACCAGATTGTCATTGTTGGCAGACATGCAAAGTGCAGCAGAAGATGATGTATATTTGAACTTAATTTTAACACTGTTATGTAGTTATTCATTTGGTGTATTTGTTCTTTGTTGTTTATTCAAATAAGCTGTTTATGTGCAACAATTTTATGTAGTGAATTTAATTAATTAATTATTAATTAATTATTCAACTTATTCTTTTATTGTCTTGATACTTAAAATTTTAAAAAATCCCATGTTTATTTGGCTAGAAAGTCTCTGCTCTCTGGACATGAATAGAGTGCACAATAAATCCTCTTACAGATGTAACATATGTGGCTTCTACCATGTAATTGGTTGACTTCCAGCCAATGTTATAGGTTCAAATATTTATTATTTTCTGTTTTATATCATACACTTCCACTTTAATTGTAAATATTTGACTTTGCAACAAGAGAAGCTTCTTTATTTCTCCCAGGTAGTGAATTACAGACTGCAGAATATTTTCCATTGCATATGCAACCTATAACTGTAAGGGCCTTTTCTATTTATAGTCATTGAAGATTTCATTCACTTATTATTTTACTGGGTCTCAATTTGCTGGAGGGATCCTGGGAGAAGTGAAGCATTTGAACCAGCAACATTTCTAATGTGATCTTTGGTCCAGTAGGATAACTAATTTTTTCCGTCAATGTTATCATTACCTCACTAATGGATGATTCTAAAAAAACTATTTTTTCTTTAAATTTGTGACAGTGTCTGTAGCCAGTCCCATGGTTCCTGGTGGCATACGAAATATCCACGAGGGCAAAGTATCGGGGCAGATGGCCAATGCTGCCAACCACCACTCAGACAGACATGGCACTGAGGACTACCTTAACATTGTACACCGACTGGGCAGCGAGGTATGACTGACAAAGTCTTAAAAGGATATATTACAAGTTAACTTAAAAGCATGTTTCATATTTGTGAGTGAATAACAAAGTCAGGGTGATGAATAATGGGTGAAACTTCTATGCGCACATGTAAGTGCTCACTGTCATTTCTTAAATTACAACAGGTAGCATCTGTCACTGAACATTGATGTGAGGAAATGCAGCTGTTGTGTCTCAGACTACACAAACAGATTTAGACAGAATTCAGGTGCAAAAATTGTATAAACTGCTCTGGGCTAAAGTAAAGACAAATTACGTCAAGTGATGTTTTCCCAGGGGTGGTTATGTAATGTTCAACAACCAGATACTGGGATTTCTCAATAGAACCTCTAAAGACACACACCGTATGTGTTTATTTATATTTGTTTGTTATTTGTTATTGTTAGGTTTTATGACTTTGTTCTCAATTCCTGATTTTCTAAATTGACACATTAATGGGAAATATTGCTATAAACATATCATATGCTATATAATATGCAATGGGGTGTTAGGTTTAATATTAAATCAACAATACGCTTCTGAATTGTTGGACATCATTTATAGATAATCCTAGGTCTATGAATTACATATATAACTACAATTGAGAAGCACCTGTACACTAGAGATAATGCTCCGTCATACAAGAAACCTTTGGGCAAAAATTAGATTTTCTGTTTAGAAAAATCTTTTGTTTTTGTCACTGTAAAGCTCATGCTCATCTATATGTTGTCTAGGAGGGTGACTCTGCCATGAGGAATACTTTCCCTCTGAGGTCTCCACAGTCCGGCTGCTCCCCAGCAGGGAGTGATGGAACGCCCAAATGTAAGTCCACTCCCAGAGGATAGGAGGAACTACACTGCACCCATCTACACTAACTCTGGTCGAAATATTCCTAATTTCAATTTCACAGCAGCAGAATCCACAGTGATTTTCATTTCACTCTTAATGTCCTTCTTGGTATATAGAACTGCATTTTACTGGATTATTGGATGTGTGAGAGTAGCTCTCACACATGTGCTCTTCTACATACATTTGAATGGTAACTCTCTTGTACATTTGGTGTTGCTCCCTCACAGCGGGTTCTCGCCCCCCACTGATTCTGCAGTCCCCACCTCCCTATGCACCCTCACCGAGGGAGGGAGGCCCTGACCAGAAACAGCAGCTCCAGCAAAAGAAGAAAGCCCCAGCGGTGAAAGAGGAGAAGGACTTGTACGATATTGTCAGCTCGCCAAACAAGGACTCGACCAAACTCACCCTCAAACTGTCCCGGGTCAAGTCAAATGAGTCAGATCCAGGTAAGAGTAGACTGTCATTCAAAGTTGTACTTCCATATATTAAGAACAAGCTACAAATCTTCTCAGTCTGAATCCTTAAGCAATAGAAGTCCTCAGCACTTTTATTTACAACCCTGTTTTTTGTTAATATACCAGGTGACATGCCAGGTATGGACTCAGACAACATGGAGGCAGAACTGGGCTTTCAGCAGGTTCCTGTTCTTCAGCAAAACCTAGCAGCCCGGCTGCAACAGATCTCCCAGCACGGTGGTGCCAGTGGTCTCCAGCCTCCCAGTTCCCCTTACGACGAGGCGGAGTTGGATGCCCTCGCTGAAATCGAAAGGATAGAAAGAGAAACGGCTAGTGAGAAGTGCTCCAAGGAAGTGCAGGATAAAGGTGAGTAGGATGCTACTTAATGTGTATATGGATACAAACCCATAACTTTGGATGATTCTCTGAGTTTCATGTTTTTTCTGTTTTGCAGACAAGCCTCTGAAGAAGAGAAAACAGGACTCCTTTCCCCTGGAGCCAGGCGCAGGAGGACCAGGTGGACCCACAGGTGCCCCAGGAAGTGGATCAACAGGCGGAGGAAATGCTGGCAAACTGACCCCACAAGAGGCCACAGCAGCTGGGAACGGTGCCAGCCGTCCTCCCCTCATGGTGAGCATCGACCTACAGCAGGCAGGCCGAGCTGATGGCCAGCTTGACCCCTGTTTGGCTGCCCCTATTCCAGCTCTTGAGGCCCAACGCTGGCCTGAAGAACCAGCTAGTGGGCCGGCTGCTGTGGAGGGTTCTGACACAGCTTTACGGTTGAAACCAGACGGGCGACCGGAAGTCATCAAGAACAGGGTTGATAAACAAGACGGCAGGAGAGAAGGTCGGGATTCATCAAAGCACCGACACGATGAGAAATCCTCCGACAGGCGAGGAGAGATGCCAAAGTCATCAAACCGTGGGGAACACGGACGAGACAGGGACCGAGAATCTGACAGAGATAGGAGGCATCGGAGCGAGACTGGTGGTCGAGACCGACGCTCTCCCGACTCTCGCTGCCGCAGTGACAGAGATAGGTCTGGCTTCCGGGCTTCTTCCACTGGAGAGCCTGGTCGGAGCAGCAATAGGCAAGATGGTTCCAAACCAGCCTCGTCTGCTTCTGGTGTTAATCTTCCAGATTCCTTCCCTGCTCAGCTCCTGGGAGGGCATAGTGGCGCGCTGAAGAACTTTCAGATCCCTAAGGTGATCTTGGTCGACCCCCCCCCCCCCCAAAAAAAAACCTACTCATCTACCAATCATTCAGCCGTCACTGCCTGCAATCTCACAAAACCAAAATATACCACTGCTCATGCTTTGTTTTGGTTTTTGCTTTTCCATCCATAAGCCTTTTGTTTATTCCTGGGATTGGCCTAAGATCAGTTAACACATTAACCCACACATCTGTTTAAAGTAGAGATTTTTCTTGTTTAACTATTAAGTTGTGAGTCCTTTGTGTAATCTACCTTTAAGAAATGCTCCAGTGGTCATTTTTGAGGATGATGATTATGGCTCAATATCTACTTAAAGCGCTCGCTGTCAGTGTTGTGCAGTCCAACAACTTCAAGCTTCAATTTATTTATTCCTCTCTTACTATATCTACTGTCAACAAAGTGTTCAGAGATGTAATGCACAGCCACATGTCTTGGCACACAGGTTCATGCCCCTGTGTGCTGAGCTTTTCTGTTTTTGCTTACAAAAACGAGCTCAATTTGATTGTTTATTGTGTACAGTAATGGAGAGGGTCACTTGAAGCGATGGACAAACATAACAGTAGTTGCGCAAGCAGCTAGTGTACGGAAGCCATATTTAGCCCCAAGTAAACAAGATTACACTGCCAGTTGTTTAATAGGACAGCCAGTCTAATCACCCTCACCACACGGCTACATCGATTGACTTGTCTACTTAAATGTGGTTATCAACCCGACAAGGGCTTCATGTGCTTTGTGGGTGGAGTTTTCCTGGCAGGACGTAGAGATATAGCTCCATCTGATTGGTTACAAAGTAGTTTGGAAGGAGTTGTAATTGAATCATATTTAGTGATATTCAATCGGGAAGTTGTTATGGCAAAAGACTAATTTGGTCCTTTTTGAATTCACCTGAATTGAAGGAATTGTTCGCCAACAGAAAGATTATCTGTTTATGTAAAGTTAACATTGTTGTCACGTGAGTCAATCACATTCCCCTTATCCCATTCTCAGGACATGATAAATAATATAAATACGATACCTCAGCTATACTTCTCATTCAGTAGGTTTATTAGAACAAACCTGCTGTATTTTGCGACCACCTACCTCAGCCAAACTCTTATCTCAATTGTAAGCAAACAGGGAGCACTGCCATTGTTTCTGTGTGTGCTGTGTGTTTTTGGCAACTGTCAGTGTTGCATGTCCAGTTTTTTGCCTATCACCCTTTGTGGCTGTGGAGAGTTACTACCTCAGCACTGAAGTGTTGACACTGTTATTTGACAATTGATAAGATATCGCCAAATTAAGGTCATGATAATTAGTGGAGTATTCCTTTAGGTCTTTGTTATTAGAACTATACTGGTAACTAGCATCAAAATTGCTTATCTAATTTTGGCTAGCTTGATTCAATTATATTATTAGATTTTTTCCTGTTCTGTCCATCACTGACTGAAAACTGACTATTGATTTTTTATTTTCCTCAGATCAAACGGGATATGGACAGCAGTGGGTCAACTGAAGGTCAAATGTGGGGCCAGCCCAAGGTTAAACTGGAGCGGCTTGGATTGGTGAAGGACTTTGAGAAGAGGCCAAAACCTGTTGTGGTTCTAAAGAAGCTCTCCATCGACCAGATTCAGAGGATCATCCGGCACAGCAAGTCTGGAAAGAACAGGATCTCATCAGGAAAGTCTGGCAAAAGTAAGGCTGAGAAGCTGTTAACCTGCAGGCGGTTCTGCTAAATTGAGAGCATCTTCTGTATGGTGTTATCCAAACTCTTAAATACATAACTAGCTTTTGGTTCATAACTTTATAATTTTACTATAAACCTTAAGGTGGTATGGACCCGGCAGTTCTGAAAGAGCTGCCTCCAGAGCTGCTGGCAGAGATTGAGTCAACCATGCCCCTGTGTGAAAGAGTAAAGATGAACAAGAGGAAACGAAGCACTGTAAATGACAAGCCCAAATATGCTGAGGTCGACTCGGACGACGACTTTGACGCAAACGGAGAGTGTGAGTTCAATTCTTTTGATTAGTGTCAGTTCTTTGTCGTTTTTAGAAATATCCCTAAAGTGTAATGAACATTAAAACATGATTGATCATTTAAAGTTTTTGATGTTAATATCAATTTACCTTTGTTAACGATTGGTCTTTATTTTCATTCTCTACAGCTGCAAGGAAGCGGCAGCGTAGAGAAAAAGACCGGTCCTGGGACACTGAAGAGAGGGAGCGCCGAGGCTCAGGGGAACATCGGAAAACCGGGCAAAGAGAAGGCCGACGAGGCTCAGGCAGTCGCTACCGAGACTCCGAAGAGGAAGAATCGCCGCCTCCCAGCATAAGTGATCGTATGTATTTAAGTCACATCATGTCAAATTCTGCTTATTCACTTTTTGACAGTGATAAAACTTTATTTGCAGTTTTTTTTAAGAGTCCTCGACAGGTCCACAAAATCTAATATATTGAAAGTTGAATTTAAAAAAAAAATAGATAAAAGTTTTGGAAAATAGACATTTATAGGCAAGGTTAATTGAAGTGCTTAAATTAATATATTCTTTTTAAAAAGGAAAATTGGTTATTTTTCAATATATTTATTCAACCAGTGTTGGCATTACATTTTTATGCAAAAAATGCATACATGTCAGTGTCAGGCTAATATGTTGCGCTGAAGAGGAGAAAACATTTTTTTCCTCAACAATAATGAACTTGTAAAAAGACAGTTTGGCAGATTGGCCACCATTATGAAAAATAGCATGATGAAACCACTCAAATAGCCAAAGACTAATATGAAATTCACCTTATTTAAGTGGCCAAAAAATTGAAGATGAAGGAGAAGCAGAAGAAACGGAAAGCGTATGAACCTAAGCTGACCCAAGAAGAGTTGATGGACTCGTCCACTTTCAAGAGGTTCTTAACAAGTATTGACAACATCCTGGAGAATCTGGAGGATGTGGATTTCACTGCCATGGGTAAATACCATTTCTGACTGGCCACTGTGGACCATTTTTCTAGACCAATCGACATTAACTTCACTAAGTAATTCTGATTTTGTGTAATGTTTTTATTTTGTTTTCCAGCAGCAGATGATGACGAGATACCTCAGGAACTGCTGCTCGGTAAACACCAGTTGAATGAGCTGAGCAGCGAGTCTGCCAAGATTAAGGCCATGGGCATCTCCGGCAGGGTATAGTATTTTATCACATAGTGTTGATTCATAATGCTGCTGTAGAGAGCTGCACATCTAAATAATGGTCTATGTTGTTGTAGATCCCATCAGACAAGCTGGTGAAGCTATTAAACATACTGGAGAAGAATATCATGGATGGGTCAAGGCTCACCACCCTGATGAACCATGTGAGTCCCCTTCCTCTGTTTTTCTTTTTTACATTATATACATATACATGATATACTTGACAAGTCCATACAGCATCCATTTCAAAAAAATTTAAAGCAATAATACTCTCACTGGTCTCATCCATTTCCTTTCTATCTCAGGACCATGATGCTGAAGATGAGGAGAAACTTTGGAGAGACCTGATAATGGAGCGAGTCACAAAGTCAGCAGACGCCTGTCTGACAGCTCTTCACATCATGACCTCAACACACATGCCAAAGGCGGTCTACATAGAGGACGTCATCGAGCGGGTGCTACAATACACCAAGTACCATCTTCAGAACACACTGTATCCACAGTATGACCCGGTCTACAGGGTGGACCCACATGGAGGTGAGGACACTGCTTCTTCATTTTGGTTTTGCAGTGGCAGCCCTCAAGGATTAAAATATAGCTTTTTTTATCTGTTTGTAAGTGTGTTCCTAGACCTAGTTAAAACAGGATAAAGTAAAAAGCTTTATTTCATTTATTTGGAGTCTTAAGATCTGCTGTGATTTAATGTCATTAATGACTTTGTGTGAACTTGCTGGGAAATGCAGATTTATCTGTCGCTTTTACTGACTTCTTAGACTTCTGTCATGAACACAAAAAGAGTATGAAACTTAAGATTAATTTGTAAACAACCTAAATGATTGTTATTTACAAAATGACTTTTTAAAGTTGTCAGATCTGTCATGATGCACAATTATGTCCCAGCAATTCAAGGAGAGTAAAATTGAAGTTCACTTCTGTTTGGATGTAAAAAAACAAAAATTGTTTTGGGATTAAGAACACTGTGAGAAATGTATTGATTGGGGTGTTTCTCGTTCATCTAGGTGGCTTGTTGAGCTCCAAGGCAAAGCGTGCGAAATGCTCCACACACAAGCAACGAGTGATCGTCATGTTGTACAACAAAGTGTGTGACATCGTCAGCAACATTTCTGAGCTCCTAGATATCCAACTGCTTACCGACACCACCATCCTCCAGGTGAAAACTTAAATTATATAACAATTTCTTTGTTATATGTTTACGGTACAAAAACTGAATTACAAACCAGATGATTCATTGACTCACTCTCTTTTTCCAGGTTTCTTCTATGGGAATCACTCCGTTCTTTGTGGAGAATGTCAGCGAGCTGCAGCTGTGTGCCATTAAACTAGTAACAGCAGTAAGTCTTCATTTTCCTCTTGGGAACGTACAGAAATTGAGTGTTCATTATAAACAATGCTCATGGCCATCTTTGGATCACTTTATCCTGAGGACGGCAACAGTGTCTCATATACATCCCTTGGTGTGTTATTCTTGCTTATGTTCTACAAAGCAATGAAGGTAGAGACTAATTGCCTGAATGAATCCTGTCTCCAGGTGTTCTCGCGTTATGAGAAGCATCGGCAGCTGATTTTGGAGGAGATCTTTACCTCTTTAGCCAGACTGCCCACCAGCAAACGCTCCCTCAGGAATTTCAGGTAACATTTTTCTCCACCAGTGCAGCATAACATTAGTAGCAGAGGTGATTATTTCCTAATAAGAAGGCCTGTTCCCCACCACTCAGTTTTAGTCTGGGTAATGCACATGATAGGGAATTCTTGTGTTTCCTGTTCTTAGGCTGAACAGCTCAGACCAAGATGGCGAGCCGATGTACATCCAAATGGTGACGGCTCTGGTGCTGCAGCTGATCCAGTGTGTGGTTCACCTCCCCAACGACAAGGACTCTTTCGAAGAGTATGACACCAAGGTAGGAGAGCAAGCCAACACACAAAAACACCACATGAAAAAGCAAATGTACAATGCTTGGAAATATAAATCCTCTTTTCTTTTTCTTTGCTCAGGTGGATCAAGACCTGTTAATAACCGCTTCGTATGAGACGGCAATGAGAACAGCACAAAACTTCCTCTCAGTCTTCCTCAAAAAGTAATTAATGACCCTTGACCCAATCTTTAGCATCCTGCTGTCCCTTTGTCCCTGTTATTTCCTGTGTTGACCCCCTCCTCTCACCTTTTTCCTCGCAGGTGTGGCAGCAAGCAGGGAGAAGAAGATTACCGGCCGTTGTTTGAGAACTTTGTCCAGGATCTGCTCTCAACAGTGAATAGGCCAGAGTGGCCTGCTGCAGAGCTGCTTCTCAGTCTGCTTGGTAGACTACTGGTTAGTATGAATGAACACTTTTCTTTAAACTGGAAATTCATCTATTAGGGTTTAGTTCTTTCCAACAAAAGATGATCTAGATTAATTGCAGGGGACAGATGAACGATCTTTTGACAAAAGGAAACCCTTTGCAACTGTTTATTTGAATGACATCCTCCCTATTTTTGCATTGCAAGTCATTTTTCGTACTGCTGAATTTGCACTGTGCAATGAACAGGATTTATTTTAGATTTTTAGCAATGAAGTATTTGTCCACTTCAATAATGCCAAGTAAACATTTAATAATCCTTAATGCAGTTATAAGTGTTTTCCTGGGATCTTGAAGGGCCTCGGGCTGTGGTTGCTTGGGGTCAGTCAAAATGTAACATTCTGTAAAAGACTATAGTTACACTCAGTCTTTTTATTTTTTAAATATCTGTTTTTATTAATGAACATTTGCCCGAAAATTGGAGAGACTACACTATTTATTTATTTTTTAAACCTGCAGATATGGATTTTATTTTATTTTGGCCTGAAAATTTTGTGTGTAAAGCGAGAACTTACATCTTTTTTCCTGCTGACATCTCTTTTTTTGTTCTTGTGTTCTTTCTTTCAGGTCCACCAGTTCAGTAATAAACAGACAGAAATGGCTCTGAGAGTAGCATCTCTGGACTACCTGGGCACAGTGGCCGCCCGTCTGAGGAAGGACGCAGTCACCAGCAAGATGGACCAGAGATCAATTGATCGAATTCTACAAACGGTAACCAACACTTCATTTTTAAATTATGATGATGATTACTTTAAAGTGTCCATATAGTGACAAAGATAATGAGCAAATAAGAAAATGCATGTTTCCAATTTAGTCCCTCTTTTGATGATATTTCTCATCTACCCGTTTTTGCTGAAATCTATTTTCTCTTTCTTATCCAATAGTGTCAAGGTAACGATGAGACCCAGCAGCTGCAGAAAGCTCTACTGGACTACTTGGAGCAGAATGCTGAGACAGATGCTTCACTGGTGGTGGGTTTACATTAGACTGATTGTGCAAGTGGTGGCTTTGAACAGCTTTAGATATTGGAAATCTGTGAGCATGTTCTGAATTTACATTTTCAATTTAATGGGCTATTTAATCTTGTGTGGAACGTTACTGCCAATTCAAAACACAGAATAGCATCCATTTTAGATGTAAACCCCAAGTTCATGGTAACATCTGCTTGAATTGCTCAACAGTACGCTTCTATAAAATTCAAGTAACATTCTAGTGTTGTCTTAACCACTCAAGTATTGATTTCTTACTCTAAAGAAATACCTGAATGCTTTGAATCATCTCCATCTGATACTAAAACCCTCTTTGTAATTTAGTTTGCTCGAACGTTCTACATTGCCCAGTGGTTCCGGGACACCACCACAGAGGCTGAGAAGTCCATGAGGAACCCGCATCCTAAGGATGAGGACTCATCGGATGGACCACAACACGCCAAGGAGCTGGAGAGCACCGGTGAAATTATGCAGCGTGCTGAGAAGCGCAAGAAGTTCCTGCGCAACATCATCAAGACCATGCCTTCTCATTTCACAACACTGAAGTAAGGATGTGACTGTCTCGGCAAAGTCATCCGTGTCATTACGTTGTCCTGCTCTTCTTTTGGTGTCACATTTGCCTGTGAGTTATAGTCACTGCCAGTTGTCTGACTGTATAATACTAAAATATCCTTCCTCTGTGTCCTTCTCCTACAGAATGAACTCTGACACTGTGGACTATGATGACTCTTGCCTGATCGTGCGTTATTTGGCCTCCATGAGGCCGTTCGCCCAGAGCTTTGATATTTATTTAACACAGGTATAATTTATTCTTGCCACAAGTATCTTTTTAGTGAAGCACAACAACACCATATAATGAATTGTCAATAACTCTGTTCTAATCCCAAAATATAATATTGATATTATCAGGGCTGACTGGTTTGATGCAAATATATTTTTGTGATATTTATTTAATTTTTATAGATCTTGCGAGTCCTCGGTGAAAGTGCCATTGCAGTGAGGACTAAAGCTATGAAATGTTTGTCTGAGGTCGTGGCTGTGGACCCCAGCATACTGGCAAGGGTATGTGAGGATCTGTGTCTGTAAAGACACTTTGTCATGCCTGATTAGCACATTCTTCTTTGTACTTTCTAATTTAGTTCTCTACTATTCTGTTATATATGAAGTGATCTCTTCTTTTTCCTCATGCTATATCCTGACACTCTCGTTTCCACGTCTGCAGTCTGACATGCAGCGTGGCGTCCATGGTCGTTTGATGGACAACTCCACCAGTGTGAGAGAGGCAGCTGTGGAGCTGCTCGGCAAATTCGTACTCAGCAGACCCCAACTCACTGAACAGTACTATGACATGCTCATAGAGAGGATACTGGTAAGTTGCCCAAACAGACTAATTCTCGACACACTATTGCATTGTGGGGTCTCACTGTCCCCATATGAACCGTGCATCTAATTATGAACTCAACTCTCTGAACACCTGACAGCCATTCATTACTTCTCTTCAATGAATGAGCCTTGTTTGCGATGATCTTTTGGTTTTTGCTGCATCAACAATGATCTGTAGGTATCAGAGGGTCCCTTCAGTGCTCCTCTTACAACTCATCACTATTGTCTTGTCCATTGTCGCACAGTGTTTACAGCACACCCTGTTTGCCATCGTGATGCTGTGGTTGGAACGATGATTATACAGAACAAAAAAAATATATAAGTCATTGATGAGGTCAAATCTACCATCTCTCCATACCAGTTATAGTGTAATACAGTCCTTGCATGACACGACTGTGATTTTAATTATTGATCTGTGAACTGGCAGAAGATCAATATTACCCAAGACTGCTCACATCCCAAATGTTTATTCATCAACAAACTCATACAAACCAAGGTTTTTCCCGAGGTAAATTTTAGTTGTGGTCCATTTATTGTGCAGTCTAACATACACACAAAAAACTGCTTTCTGACGCCCACAACATATTTCACATATTCTTAGAATCTCAGTGAACTATTCACATTGACTATTATTGTAGAAATTAAGCTGCTGTTTCATGCACCTTTTTAATTCATTTACAAGAACATTTCTCTGTTTTTACATGAAGAAGCATCTGCAGTGATGGAGATTGATGAAAAGTTGCTTGATTGTGGATTTCTTACATTTATTTTACATAATGTAAAAAATTAAGTCAGGAGCCAGTTAAAAATCAGGATGTAGTCCAGGTGATTGCGTGTCCGTTGAAATGTAAGGAATCGATATTGAAATGCGGTCCAACACAAAAGCCTGGTTCTTAATCTTTGTGCTCAGCATCTGAGAAGTGAACACATTGGAATTGTTTTGCCTGTTGTCATGGATATGTTCAGGAGGGTTCATCAGAAGTTCACTCATCATTACAGTCTTATACTGCCACCTATTGGCAGACAAATGCGGTTGCAACCCATTCAAAAATGTAAACTAGACTTGCATTCATGAGGCCAAATACTTCTGCCAAGGCCAAACAATTCTACACACGTCTCTCGAGATCTTAAAATAGAAAAAGGAAAGGAAATAGTCTGACTATATGCTCTAAATTCTAATATTTCATTGATAACGACATTCATTTTTTTATTTTATTTTTTATTTTTTTTAGATAAAAGTAATTTATCTCTTTAGTGATATATATAAATTTCCCCAATAATTGGATTCATATTCAAATTGAATGGGTTTTTCCCTGTACCCTTCATCTAGTTTAGTACTTTTTGGATAATCTTGCTTACAAATGAACTAAAAATGCGTGAAAACAAGAACCATATGTCTATAGAATATTTGTATAAAATTGCAAAGCATTAATGACTTGAATTGGCTTTGTTTTACAGGACACTGGTATCAGCGTAAGAAAACGGGTGATAAAGATCCTCAGAGACATCTGTCTGGAGCAGCCAACTTTCAGTAAGATTACTGAGATGTGTGTGAGGATGATCCGTCGAGTCAACGACGAAGAGGGTATCAAGGTATGGATTAACTGAACCGTTGTCCTTTGAGAATTTTCATTCTTTTTGAGCTATAACCATTGTTATTTATATTATCTGTATTTCAATATATTCTTCACAAAACCTGGTGCTTAAAAGATTAGCAACAAGTGCAGTTCTCAACTTGTGACACACAAACTTTTGTTATTCATAGAAATTGGTGAATGAGACATTCCAGAAGTTGTGGTTCACTCCAACTCCAGCCCACGATAAAGTTACAATGACCAGAAAGATCCTGAACATCACCGATGTGGTGAGTTTCAGCACTAATAATAATAGGCATCAACAAAAAAGGAAAGATCTCTCATCAAACACTTGCCCAATTTTATATTGACATTGAATTCTCGTGTGTGATTTCTTCAGGTCGCAGCGTGTCGAGACACCGGCTACGACTGGTTCGAGCAGCTTCTTCAGAATGTAAGTATTTGATTTGGAATCGGGGCTTCACCTGCTTGGTAAAATAATCATTTATTAAATCTTTTATAATGAACATTGTCTCTCTTGCTCTAGCTTCTCAAGTCTGAAGAGGACGCATCATACAAACCAGCCAAAAAGGCCTGTGTTCAGCTAGTTGACAATCTGGTGGAACATATCCTCAAATACGAGGAGTCTCTGTCAGGTATGCAAGTTTACCACCATGTTTATTCATACCTATAAAACATCTGTGACTTCCAGTTTTTATTCTATATATTTTTACTTTTCTTTTTTGCTCTGTAGACAACAAGAGTGTAAACTCAACACGGCTGGTGGCGTGTATCACCACCTTGTACTTGTTCAGCAAGATCAGGGCCCAGCTTATGGTCAAACATGCCATGACCATGCAACCCTACCTGACCACAAAGTGTAACGTAAGTTGGGTCTACTAAATACATCTTGTTATTGCAGAATTATCAAGACAACCATAAATATCAAAAATAAAATCAATGATCCTCTAAAGCAGGCTGGAGAAATTAACATAAATCCAGTTGTGAAAACACTGATTTTTTTTCCTCTCCCATAATCCCCGTATGGCTATTTAAAGTCCACCAATTAATTCATATTCATGCCTGATCTATTTAAGTTTTTCCATCACTTATTCTCTTACTTTCCTTTGCAGACTGCCAATGACTTTATGGTCATCTGTAACGTGGCCAAGATCTTGGAGCTTGTGGTACCCCTGATGGAGCACCCCAGTGAAACTTACCTTGCCACCATCGAAGAAGACCTCATGAAGCTCATCATCAAATATGGCATGACTGTGAGTGGCAGCGGCTCTTTGAGAATTCATATATGGCGCACCTCTGTAGAACCTGGTTTGCTGTTGGATCAGTTTTGGTGATGTGACATGTTTTTTCTCCTTCCTCTCTACAGGTGGTCCAGCACTGTGTGAGCTGTCTTGGAGCTGTTGTAAACAAAGTGACACACAACTACAAGTTTGTCTGGGCTTGCTTCAACAGATTTTATGGTGAGCACTGTTTTTGCAAGCGTAACAGCAATCTGCGGTGTTGAGCATTGAAGTGTCACAGTACAAAAGAAGGAACTATATCAAGCTTGTCTATAAATGTGATGTATCCCCAAATCTCTTTAGGAGAATGGTAAAAATGTCCACTTACATTATTTTCCTTTTCTTCCAGGTGCACTTAACAAGCTTAAGGTTCAGCATCATGAGGATTCTAGCAGTGCAACGTTAGTAGCAAACAAGCCTTTCCTGCTGCGATCACTCTTCACTGTGGGAGCCCTGGGCCGACACTTTGACTTTGATCTGGAGGAGTTCAAGGGCACCAACAAGGTAGGAGAGCAGTTGATGTCTCAATATATTTCATATTTGAGATTAAACCAGAGTTAAGTTATGGATTGTGACTAAGTACAGATGTTACATTTTGAGCGTTAATGATGAAATGTACGGTGGTGTCAATATTTCCTTATGTTCCGCAGGTTATTATTAAGGAGAAAGTTCTCGAGCTGCTGCTGTACTTCACCAAACATGAGGACGAGGAGGTCAAGACCAAAGCCATCATCGGCTTAGGCAAGAACACAAATATTAAACATAGTGATGGTCCACAAATGTAAAGATTAGAAAGGATGAATGCATTGCATGTTGTTGTGTTGCTGAGTCACTTTCCTACAGTGTCATGTTAGCAACTGACAGGGCTGCAGGTGTAAGGTCAGGTTTGTACATGGACACAGTATTGTTTGCTTGTTCTTAAAGACCTTTGCTCTTTGATATTCTCTCGCCTCAGGCTTCCTTGTGATCATGCATCCCAGCCAGATGTTTGTGCCTGAGGTGAAGACATTGTACAATGGCATCCTGGCTGACAGCAATTCCTCCATCAACCTCAAGATCCAGATCCTCAAAAACCTCCAGACATACCTTCAGGAGGAGGACACGCGGATGCAGGATGCGGACAGAGATTGTAAGTCGTTAGGTGTATCGAAAATACTGATTGAGTACCTCCGCTCTGGGAATATGTAAACTTAATAGAACAGATAATAAACACATCTTTTTCATGCTTGCAGGGAAGAAACTGTCCAAACAGGAGGATCTGAAGGAGATGGGCGACATTTCTTCAGGGATGAGCAGCTCAATAATGCAGCTTTATCTAAAACAGGTGTTGGAGGCATTCTTCAACACCCAGTCCAGTGTACGGCACTTTGCGCTCAACGTCATAGCTCTCACACTCAACCAGGGTCTCATCCATCCTGTACAGGTAAGGAGGGATTCATCCTCTTCAGTCACTGGTGACTTTCTGTCTGAATATATTCTTGTGTGCAAGCATTTTCAAGTCTCCAAGTGCCCCTAAAAGTAACCAAGATCTTTAATTTTATTTGCTGTGGTACATTTTTATCCCCCAGCACTTTGATTTAAACTTTTTATTGTATGGTAAACAGAGTCATATAAACATATGCATGTGAACGTAACATTGTTTTCATCTCATCCGTGCAGTGTGTACCCTACCTCATTGCAATGGGAACAGACCCAGAGCCCAGCATGAGGAACAAAAGTGACCAGCAGCTTTTGGAGATTGACAAGAAGTACACAGGGTTCATCCATGTGAGTTGATTGATATGACTCTTGTTGTTACTCATTGACTGAAGCTGATTAAGACAAAATATACCTGGTTCGGTCATTCTAATTTATCCTTTTGGCCATCCAGCAACATGTGACAGAATAAAAAAAATGACCCTTATATCGATGTGAAATTTAAATATAATTAAGTAGCCTTTTTTTTTTTTTTTTGCTGCAGCTGCCTCAACAGTTGCCTGACGTGCTTAGTTTGTGACACATCTCTTTGAACCCTTTCTATCACAGATGAAGGCAGTAGCTGGGATGAAGATGTCATACAACTTGCAGCAGGCCATCAATATGTCTCGCAAGAGCATCATCAGAGGTTTCAGAAAGGACGAGACTCACTCTGCACTCTGCGCCCACCTCTTCACTATGATCCGGGGGAACCGCCAGCACCGCAGGGCTTTTCTCATCTCACTGCTGAACCTCTATGACGACAGTTCTGTGAGTGAACTTGCACTCACCTTAACGTGTATCTGCACGGCTCATCACTAACAACATGCTCAGTCAAAATTGACTTTGTATTTGTATCTGTATGAAGTGCTTTATACAGGAACACTGCGATGTGACTTTGTCCTTGGTAATTACTTTTAACTTTTTAACTCTGTTTTATTATTTCTCTCTGCAGAAAACGGAAGTGAACATGCTGCTGTTTGTAGCAGACAACCTCGCCTGCTTCCCATACCAGAGCCAGGAGGAGCCTCTCTTCATCATGCACCACATAGACATCACCCTGTCTGTGTCTGGCAGCAACTTGCTGCAAACCTTCAAAGAGGTACTTTTTTGAATGTATTCTGCTAATTTGGATTGCGTGTTGCCTTGAACCTTTTTTTTTTTAACCACACCCCAAAAGTCGTAAATATTCGTGCTGATCATTTTTCCTGTCTGTGCAGCTTTTGTTAAAGGAGCCGAGGCGTAAGGAGAAAAAGGTAAAGAAGGAATGCAAGAACACGACAGATGGGGAGGATGGAGAGGAAAAGATGAACTGTGATTCTCCAAGGAGCGACGACAGAGAAAACGGCAACAGCAATGATGAGGATAATGACGGCGAAGATGTGGTACGGCGGCCTAAAAAGCCCCGAAAACCTGTTGCAACAGTGACCTCGGAGTCCGAGTCTGATCTGGAGGATCTGGATGTGGATGATGCGGAAAAAGTAATGAGGCTCCTCCCAGACAACCCTGGCAGTCTCTTGGACTTTGCTAATGCCGTTCAGGGCATCTTGTTGTTGCTGGTGCTCAAACAGCATCTGAAGAACCAGTATGGATTCTCTGACAGGTAAGATCGACATAACGCAAGAAAATATCTAGATTTTTCACTGTGGGTCACGTGTACGACTCTTACTGAAACTTTTCATCTTCCAACAGTAAAATTCAGAAGTACTCACCAACTGAGTCAGCCAAGGTGTACGACAAGGCAGTCAACAGGAAAAGCAACGTTCACTTCCACCCTCGCCAAACCATTGACTTCATCTCCAACAACATGGCTCACGCCACACTGACAGACGATGTCAAGAAGCGGATAGTCAAACAGTACCTAGACGTGAGTGATGAAGCTGTAGCTCACTTCGGTGCCTCAGTTTCCTTTACGTTAAAGACTCCAAGTTAATTTGAGTTTACATTTTTTAAATGCAAGATGATTTCTAAGATGACTTGTGATTTCATTTGTCTGAAGAGAATGGCATCTTAAAGTCAAGTGGTACTTTTCACTTGTTTATTCTACTGTGCGTAACATTCATTCTTCTGGCATCTGTGGGATAAGTGCACCATTGATGCCTAGTGCTGTTTTAAAGTTTTAAACACTCATTACAGGTTACCCCAACTCCAGTCTTTCACATGTGGTTCTTAGATATTGACAAACTGCTGCAGAGTGCGAAAGTTGTCTCAAAATTACTTTCTTGCCATTTCACTCCACAGTTCAAGTGTCTGATGGAACATCTGGACCCAGACGAGGAGGATGAGGAGGGAGAAGCGTCTGCCAGTGCTAACATCAGAAACAAAGCCATAAACGCCCTACTGGGAGGCTCCGGCCCCATGTCAGGACCCAGTCCGCGCAACCAGGCAGGACCAGAGACAGATGATGATTATAGTGATGGTGACGAAAGAACCCCAGGGGTGAGATAGATGAATTCAAACACGCTATTTGAAAAACACTCAAAATTGTTAAAGTGGAAATAGCTCAATATTTCTTTTTTCTCTCCTCCCTGCAGTCCTCTCGAAAGTCAAGGCGAGCAGTTGACCCCTCGGACCCCGGCCGTATGAACGAGACAGTGGATGCAATGGATGTGATTGCCCTTTGCTGCCCCAAATACAAGGACCGGCCGCAGATAGCTCGAGTCGTCAACAAGACCTCCAGTGGTTACAGCATCCACTGGATGGCAGGCTCCTACTCGGGGCCGTGGGCCGAGGCCAAGAAACGCGATGGCCGCAAACTGGTGCCTTGGGTGGACACTATTAAGGAGTCGGACATCATTTACAAGAAAATTGCCTTGACCAGCAACCACAAACTGAGCAACAAAGTAGTACAGACTTTACGCTCACTGTATGCAGCGCGGGAAGGAGGGGCTAGCTAATGGCTCCCGTGTGGTGTTTTTTGTTTTGTTTTTTTACCCCTCTGCTCAATTTCTACTTTATCAAAATCATCCTTTTCCCCTGCTCCTGCTCCTCCTCCACAACCTGCCACCTCCAACGACACAGCCAAACTTCACTGGATTCCTACCCTCCTCCTCTCCTTCCTCATTTTTGTAAGAAAACACAAGGGGGCAAGAATATTTGACACTACATACTTTTACATGAGTTATTCTTGCAAAAATGCCACAAAACATAAGACTTATTATATTAGAGGGACTGCTCATGTTTTGTTTGTGTATAAGTTCAGAGGATAGAATCCAGAAGGCATTAAAGGAATAATTCACCCAAATTATCCCTTAAAAAGGCTATCAGAAAAGAGACCTGGAGGGAAATGTTTTGTCAACATTGTTGTGGGAGCTCCTTCGCTGTTGTGCAGCAGATTCTAGTCGCTCATTTCTACTCCCACTGTATCATAGTTTAACACAACAAAAAACTAAAATGTTTATATCTCTGAAGACAAAAAAGCTGTAAAAAAAGAATAAAACCTTAAGTGAATGTTGGAAATTAGTCTTTTTGATGTTCTTATTAAAGTGTTTTTGGAGTTTATTATACTACTAGCACCCTGATGGTTTTTCCTTTTAGCTTTTAGATATTTGAAAGAAAAGTATGAAAAAAGAGAAGAAAAAAAATAAATAAGAATTTTTATTTTTGTTCACTTTTATTTGTCCATGCTGTACAATGGCAGAGTCCTCTGAATATAATTTATTCTATTTCGAACTACGCATGCAGTATATGTGGCCTATTGCAGGAGGATATTTTGTAAATGTAGATTTTGTTGTATTAGGTCACGCTAGTAATAAGAGGAAAAGGGATTCAAACCCTTTTGGTGGAACAAATACTGCAATAAATTTTCTACTTCTCTTTGTCACTTGTCTGCTCAAAGTGTTAATCTGATCTTTTCATTTTACAAGTGGAAGAAAAATATAGGAGCTGATATCATAAAAAAATAATCATTTATAGACTTGAAGTGCATTAAGACAATTGATCACTTGAGGGAGAGTGCTGACAAGTAGATGCTATAGCAGTCTTCTATGAGTATTCATAGACTTGGATGTAAAGGGAAGCTAAGAATGGTTTAATTTGGGGTCTAAAGTGTTTAAATTGCCACCAGTTAGTTTGGTTTTGTGCACTTTGGAGAATCTGGCTACACAACATTTGCATTGATATGTTGCCATGTTGTTTAATAGGATATTCATATAAAGACAATATTTGGCACTTAAAACTGTACGATCACGTGACAAATCTGTCGGATCGTCAGGATTTCAAAAGTAATTCTTAATACAACAGAAATGTACTAAACCAGAGGACTTACTTAATATCGTCAACCTTCTGTTGTGCTCCTCAGCCGGTTGATAAAACAGAATCAATTCAACTTTACTTGTATAGAAACGTTCATACTAATCAAACCTAATTCAGTGTGATGTGCAGGTGATTGACAGAACAGAGGGCTTTCAAAATAAGTTAAACATTCGGATTAGGAAATAAATTACTTAGTAGAATTTACCATCCAAACAAAAGTGTAACCTTGGACTCATCGTTTTTTTTCAAATAACGAAGCGGACAAGTCGGTTATTGTACGCGGTGCGGTGTGAAGCCTTTTTTGGACCAAACGGCTCTCCGTACTCCAGTGACGTCACGGCCGTCCGGTATTTCGTATTGTTTTGGCGGGTCCACATTTAAATACGATCCTCGACGATTCCTCCGATTGTGTCGGTTTCTATTTGCTTTCTTCAGACGAAACATGGAGCGGTACGTGGCAACTTCAATCGAGAACTCGTTAAAGTCAACGCATCGCTAGCACGAGCAGCGTATCACATTCTGACTAAATGTAATGTTTGTCGTAACGTAGCTAAGATGTCGTCAGAGTCAACCTGGTGCTAACGCTACCTGCCGTTACTAACCTTGACGTGTTGTTTACTGTTTACAGCCACATTCAAACTTATCAAACAACAACACTTACCCGGTGTGTTTCGCTAACTCACCGAACCAGTACTGTAGCTACTCTGCTAGTCGGCTAGCGAGGCTACCACCGCATAACAAAGTGACAGACTGAACGTTAACTAGCTCACTGACATTCAGTCGAAGTCAACTTTATACGCGGCCTGTTGCTGTGTGTGTGTTTTGTGAATCAACAGATCAACGCAAATGAAACGACGTTTTGTGTGCTTGTTTTTTTTTATTATGTTGTGTGTCCAGCGGGAGGCTGAGCCGAGCCACCAGCAGCCGACCGCCCGAGCTGCCGATGAGGGTGCAGGACAGCAACAGGATGAGCATGTACACAACGCCCCAGAGGTGGGTTCGATGTACCCTTCTTTAGCCACTCTCATTCACTCAGACTCTGTATTTACTCGTACTTCTTTACTATACCGCGTGTTTCTGTCCACTTGTGTATAACGTGAACGACAACGTGAACATAACAGAACCACACCCACACAACAGTGATGCACTTGACTGCTTGAGTCTTTATGATCAGGGAGTTTATCCAAAATATGATATCGCAGCAGGTTATTTATCTGGTATAGTTTTCGCTGTTTTCTTTGAACGTCATTTACTCGTTATAACACAAGAAAACACAGACAAATACCCATCATACTATCCAGGAGCTCAATCTGACATCATTAAATGTCTTTAATGGTACAAAACTCCCAAGTGAGTAATAACAGAAATATTTAATCATATCGCACTCTCACACGTTAAAAAACAACTATTTTAGATGACAGTAAATATAGAGTGCGTTTCATAATCATATGTAGAAATATTTCATTGATGATCAGGTTCTTTCATATGAGAGTCTGGAAACATCCAACTCGTGCAGATTGATGCTTGAAAGATGACTTCAACATCACATAAATGTATCAATCAATTCATTTTTGCCACTTTAATTTCATGATGTGTAATGGATAAAAAACACCAGAATATTTATTTAAATAGAGGCTTCAGACTTCTTATTATTCCCGTGGAGACATTATTTGAGAATATGGGACGACTCAATGAAGAAAGCTGAGCGATGGATTAGTAGCAACTTGTTCAAAAGAGAGTCTGCCGGTGACGACCATCCGTTTGTTCACACGTTTTGTTTCTTCACAGTAAACAGCCTTCGTTTGGAAAACTCAGCATTCCCAAACCCCAGTCTGTGACCTCTGACCGACGAACCAGCTTCTTCGGTGCCCGGTATGTGAATTATATTTCAGAAACTGACAACATAATTACTGCAAGCTAATAAACATGAGAACATATAATACATGTACATCAATAAAGTCTGACAAAGATTGTGTCAGTGTGATCTCAGTAATAGTGAAATGTAATAAAGCAATGACATTGTTGTCCAGGCAAGCAAAGTGTAGAAGTAAAGCTTTTTCAAATCTCCTGTGAATAAGAATCATGTTAAACTTCTACTGACTGAACCTTTCAGGATTTACTACACGTTAGAAGAAAAAATATACAGGTTCAATTGGTCATATTAATTATTTCTTATCATTCTTATTAGTGTCTTTTTTATTTTTATGGAAATGTTTCCATAATAGAAATAATATAGATTCAAATTAGATTAATCCATTCGTTTTTTCGTTGGTTGATATTGGATGTTTTGTTGGTGTGTAATGTTGATCCTTTGACTGCAGGACGAGTGGAGCTAGCATGAGTCGCAACAGCACCATGTCTGGCTTTGGAGGAACTGAGAAGATTAAAGACGCCAGACCTCTGCATGATAAAGCTTACGTTCAGCAGTGTATCAGGACGCTGCATGAGGTAAAAACCAACGGATCTATGTATTTAAAGGAGTTAATTTCAAAAATATAAGATGCGTTTTGCTAAATTTGTAAAGTAAAACTCATAGGTGGTAGCAAGTAGGTATAATCACAGTTCAGTTCTATCTCAGTCGATTGTAGTGGTTCAAATCATGGTTTCAGAGTCATTTCACTACTAATACTTGTATCTCCCTAGTTTTTGACGGAGCAGGGTTACCCAGGCACTCTGTCACCCAAGACTCTCACGTCTCCCTCCACCAAGGAGTTTGTGAAAATTTTTGAGTTCGTCTACCGTCAACTGGATCCGACCTTTGAGATGCCGAACTCTAAAGTGGAGGAGGAGGTTCCTGCTATCCTCAAAGCTCTGAAGTAAATGCATCTGGTTGTTCGTGTTATAAAGTCATAAATACAAAGAACATTAGAAATGCTACTTTATTAAAAAAAATTAATCGTGGAAGACGTCTAATATGGAAGTACCCTACATTGGTTGTGAGCCTTGATGTTGACTCATCTCCTATAGTTTCAGAAACATTGGTTTCAGTGTGTTTATTCCTCTCCTCATTCTTTATGGTTGCAGGTATCCATTTGTCCTCTCAAAGAGTTCAATGTATTCTGTGGGAGCTCCTCATACCTGGCCTCAGGCCCTGGGTGCGCTCATGTGGCTGATTGACAACGTTAAGGTGAGATACAAGCAAACGCGTATTAATAGGATGAATCTATTTTTTTATTAAAAGAGATGAATGCTTACTGTGTGTATATGTGTTTCAGATCAACTCGAGTTTGAGTAAACAGGAGCTGCTGTTTAGCGACTTTTGTGAGGACAGTGACAACATCGAGGAAGGGGCCGATTACAACAAGGTATTCTGACTCTTTACAGCATCACGAGGCATAAAACACTCCTCTACTGAAAACCCTTGATGGAGACCGCTCAAGAGGAATTTAAACACAAGACCGTCTTGTTACATGGTTGTTAACAGTTTTTGTTGTTTTACTTATTTATTAATAAGATTTATTGGTGTTCCTTGTCTTTGACCAAAGTCAACGTCCCTAACAGAAATAGTGATTTAATGGGTTAACTGTCTTTTTTTTGTCCGTTTTAAATTTCTATGTTTTTTTTAATATTCTCTTTCACTTTATCACTGTGCAGCTCTTCTTGGATTACACAGCAGAGACATACTCCAAATTCATGCAGGGTGATGACACGTTTGAGGATGAGGATGACTCATTCCTCACTAAACTAAGTAAGCACATCATCCTCAAATTAGTTTCTTTGTATTTTTGACGCTAAAGTTCAATTATACATTTTTATGTTTAAAGAAAATTATAATCCCAATAAATATTTTTGCTTGTGTGTTCATAGAGAAGCTTTACAACGTTGACGAATGCCTGCTGGCTTCGATGTTGGAGAAGCACAGAATACTCAGTGATGAGGTTGAACTGCTGGAGAAGGAGAGCCAGACGGTCAGAAGCCTTTTACATTGACTCATTCCCATCTGCATCAATTAATCCTTCATCCTTTGGGCTTTCATAGATTATACTTTATTGTGCTGAGTTCTCTCAGTAATATAAAACATCTGTAGGGAGAGCAGATAATTTACCGTCTCCCTCTCGTGGACAGGACCGCCTAATGACAAAGAGGATGGAAAAGATGAAGCTGCAGGCCGACCTCAAGAAGCTCCAGAGTTACCGGATCAGCCAGGAGTCCTTTAAAGCCAACCTGGAAAACAAAGCCTCAGAACTGAAAGATGACCTGGAGACCACTGGTAAACAAGATGGACCGATGCACTGGATGCTGTGGGGAACTGATGATGTCTGGTTTTGAATATTTAGTCTCCATGAAGATGTTGGTGCTTATTTAAATGGTCTAAGTAACTGGAATTACAAATTTTTATATAATTCTTTAATGTACTTTACTTCTGATGGATTAATGATTTTGAATAGTGGTTACATTTTAAGTCAAATTGTTGATAATGGGACTTAAAAAATATAGAAACATATTTTCCTTGGTTTTTACTGGTGCCTGTTAGTGTGTACTGCATTTCTACCACCAGAAGGGGGCGGTAACGCACCTGAAAGCTATTTGCCAACCACCATGAACAACAAAAGGAGGAGAAGAACCTGTTGAATGGACGTGATTACCTGAACACCATGTTTCTCCTTCTCTGTCACTTTGCAGCCAGTCATCTGGAGTCTCTGAAACATGAGCAGTATGAGCTGCAGCACCTCCTGCAGAACCAGAAGTTTACACCAGCTGACGTAGAGAGGATCAACAGAGAGAAGAGAGAACTCCAACAGACCCTCACCAGTATCAGCAAGAGCCTGGAGGATTCTGAGCAGCACAAGTGGAACGAAGAGATCGCTCTGGCTAAAGTGAACGAGAAGGTACTTGAGAATCATCTTATTTTCTGAAATGATCCATCAGATCTTAACGTCCATTTCTAGTGGATGAAGGTTTAACTGACACTGCATAATTTGTAATTGCAACGATTTATACTTTTTGTGAGTATAGATGTTTAATATCAGATGTTCCAGTGGGAAATATTCTAACCTGTGTTATCACTTGTTTCTTTGTCGCTTCTGTCTATTTCTCTCACGTCTATAGGCTGAGTTGAAGGTGGCAGAGTACCACAAGCTGGCCCGTAAACTGAAGCTGATTCCGCTGTCCGCAGAGAACGCCTGTGGTCATGATTTTGAGATCAAGCCTTTTGAAAATGGACCCAACGGCATGGTTCAGCATAAAACACAGATACAGGTACTTCCAGTTCATTATACACAACTATTTGAATCTGTATTTATTGCGATTTGAATCAGATCAGTTTGAACACGACCAGTCTCCTGTATTCTGCACGTTGTTGTTACATTTTTTTCTGTGTTGTGTAGATGTTGCTGAGAAAGCTGGTTGGTGACGTGGAGGAGGAGAACAGACGATTAGGCAACATGATCCTCAGTCTGGAGGAGTCTTGTGAACAGGTAAATAACTGTTTGTATTTGTGACTGTCACACATTCATCTGATGGGATCGTAACATTGATACTGTGGCATGTGTTTGCTTTTTCCTTTTAGTTGAATTCGAACATCTTGGACAAATCCAACGATCTAAAGCAGCTGAGAGAGCAAATTCGCAAGCTGGACGAACGGTTGGATTCTGGAATGCAGGTATCGTCTTCAAGTTTAAATTCATATGCTGAAAATGTTAATGTCAGTGCCCCAGTCATAGTCCGTCACCATGATCCCACGCTGCTTCCTGATGTTTGTCTTGCTTTGATTGAGTGACCCCTAGTGGCTGAAGTTACATATTGTACGTCTAAGGAACTTTGACCTTTCGACAATGGTTTCAAACTTATACGAACAAGAAATCTTCATAACTGCTCGATAGAGAATCCCATACAGCTTGTCTTCGCATCATCAGCACCTCACTGTGCCTTTTGTCTACTGAGCTGAAACAGACAGAAAATGGATTCAACTGCTCCATACACTATAATAACTAGTTTCCCATCTGTGTGTGTGTGTGTGTGTGTGTGTGTAGGAGCTGGCTCGAGAGGAGCAGGATTGGGCAGCAGAGATGGAGTCAGTGGACAACCATCGTAAACTTCTGGAGAAAAAAGTCAACTATGGATACGATGAATCGGTGCAACAGCTGAAGGCAGCCCAGCAACAGTAAGTGACAACCAGGGTTAACAATTTAAATAACCTGTATGCTGCTGCGTGCATTTGGCCACTGCAAAACAAGATATACAATGAGTCTGCTACATTTATTCATTCAATGTCACCTGGAGCTTTAACATCCTCAGTTTTTCCAGTAAAAGAATTGTGATCCTCTCTTCTCCAGGTACCACCTGGTGCTGCAGGAGACCAATGAGGAGAGGCGAATGGTGGCCAACAACCTGACGTCTGTGTTCACCACAGCAGCCAACCACTTGTCAATCACAGAGGTAACACGACTCAAGTCCTGCATGGTAGAATCACAATGCGTTTCAACTTACATGCAGTGGCATGTTTTAATTGTAACAGAAAGAATAAAAGACTGACACCTGCTGCACGATAAAGGATAATCACTTTGTCCTGTTTTATTCAATTACATAAACTAGTACACCCAGATGATGATGCGAACAGTGCGCCTCCATGTTGGTTTTTATTTCCAATGTCAACACAGGAGTCTCTGAAATCACCACTCAGAAATAGTTTGTTTAAACACCAAGTGGAAGGTCCCACATATTTACTGGACCCTCATGTGTGTTTGTTCACACAAATACAAAAGGTTTCATCCGTCTTTAGGCCTGGGGTCTCAGATATTTAAAAAAAAATTAAGATTGTCTAGCGTGCAGCATAATGTGCTCTTAAGTTTGGTTGTTCAGGGTTTTTATCTCCGCACAATCAACAGAGGCTGATCAGAGAGTATCTCTGTATTTCACTGGTTTAGATGGTGAACAAATACTTGATTGTTAGAACTCCAGGGAATGAATTAAAACAATATAGTTTTATGAATACAAAACCCCCCCTCAATAACGAAACTTTGAGCAAACCAACAGTCTGCATCTAAACACCTGTATTGAAATTTGAATTTAATGTTAACACTTCGTTCAGTAACTTTTTGCTCACTTTGCTTTTTGTGCTTGGTGTTGTGCAGAAGTGTCTGGATGATCTGCACAGCCGAATGCAGCGCTCCTGCTCGAAGGCCGTGGAAGAGGATGCTGCTGCTGTGCAGACCATGCAGGAAGCTTTGAAGAGCTTCAAGTCCAAGGCCAGCAGACTGTAAAGAAAGACGACAAGATGACGGCCCCTTGTTCATTTCAGGGACCATAGGAATTGTGTGTGTTATTTGTGTTTTCACGTATCATTTTCTAACAACACTTTTTTTATTTTATTAATATTTTATTATTTTTATTAAACATGTAAAATAAAAAAAAGTTACTTGAACATCTCTAATGTCTTTTATTATTTAAACATGTACCAACTACATATCAGAGAATGTGTTTAAGGTTCTTCATTGAGTAATTATTTCAGTCTTTACCAGAAAATCTGTGTTGAAAGACATTTCCTCTCTTGGTTTGTTTGTGTTTGTGGCTGCTCTGTAAAATAGCTCCTCAGTTCTTCCTCACTCATCATCCTCTACCACAGTTGCTGAAGCCACTAGAAGGCGGTGCATACCACTGGTTGCTGAAAGTCACCGTTGAACCGGTTTCTGTGGGCTCCTTAAAAGTTGAACGTGTAATAATGTGTGTAAGAACTTAAATGGCTACTAGGTCTAAAATACACTCAGGTTGGTCTTCACTATGGTAAAATTCATTTAACAAGGATTCCAAAGATCTTCAAATTTTAGTTGTAAGAGTAATGTTGTGCCGTCATGCTGAGTTTGTAATGTCTCTGTACAATAGAGATGTTACGATGCTGTTATAGGACAAACTAGACCAATGTGGAACTATTGGAAAGGGATTCTGAGACTCTTCATCGTGTCTGTCGATGAAGAGCCTCAAATAGGTTTTTCATTTAATTCATTATCATCTTATGAAGTCTTAAAAAATAACCATGGAATCGCAGCATTAACAAACATCACTGCTGTCAACTATTCAAACATGAGCTGCATCACCTGAGCTGCTTTAACTCATTTCCTAACTTCTCAACTGTTCAATGCTGCAAAATCCAGTCTTTATTTTGTTTATCAGGCTGTTTGTTAATCTGAGTGCAATGTGACGCCCAATGTCGCCAAATTGTTAAAGTTTTATTAAATAAATGTCAGGACCAGACATAAAGTCACTACAACACTCCTTCTGCCCCACCAATGGACTGGCAATGAATATATGTTTGATCCTTAGACGGTTAGTAAAGATGGACGACATGAAGACTCCCCAAAAGTGAAGCCAAAGCCTCTTGATTGCCCCCTGGTGGCTGGCTATGTATAAATCATAAACCCTGCCTCACTTATGTTAGTGGATGGGACATGGACTAAACCAAGAAGTCCCACTATTTATCTCTAAGGTGGTTTGTGTCTGATTAGAATTTGATGCTATATAATGCTCATTGGTTGATTGCGCGTATCGGCACAAGATGGCGTCGCTCGTATCAGCCATGTTTTGGCTTCATTTCTGGATAATGGAAGGAAGTGGAGACGTGTTTCACTTAGGTTTGATCCATTTCATTTACTACTTTTACACTAAATGATAAAATCAGTTTCATTTCCTCCTCAATCTGTTCTTATCTCATAATATTATAGACAGAATTAATTTAGATATTGTTGGTTCAGGTTTAAACACAAAGAAACATCAGACACATTTTCCATCGTCTCACGTCTCAGTTGTTCCAGAATACGTTTCAGTATTTAAATTCCTCATATCGGCCAAAGCCCATAAAACTGAGTCGCTCATTAGAAACCAAAGCATTTACTGTAGGCGTGAGTGTTTTCTGCTCCTCTGGCAGGAGCGGTTATTGCGAATCATTCGGCCGGATACAAAGTTGGCAGCGAGGACACAAACAGGAAGTGGAGCACATCTCTCCACCATATTCTCCTCCAGTCATTGTCAACATCGCTCAATGTTCACTACCTGCTGTTTTCAATGGGTTCTGCATGCTTGGCCTTCGATATTGGATTTTTTTTTTTCTTTTTACATCCGTATCCAGTCCAGAGGCTCAATCCAAAGTTCTCGTGTCAATCTGGATGAAATGTTTTGAGAAGCTTTAAATCTTTTCTGTTTCCTGTAACATCGGCTCAGATCCAGCGCCTCTTACGAAACTCATGGGATCACAGACACGGAGGATCTTTTTCCAATTAGGTCGTCGACTTTGAAATTCCGCTGCTCTTGTTGGACGTGACGATGTTGATACGTGACTTCATGGACGTGCGCATTTCTTTCCATTTGTGTTGATCCGATTAAATCCCCAACACTCAAAGCTGTGCAGTGTCATTAACCAGTGACTACCTGAATATTGAGTCATTCCTCGGCCTAGGAGGTTATGTTTTGGTCTGTGTTTGTTTGTTAGCGGGATTAGGCGAAAAATATCCCAACAATTCCCACAAAATATCAAGGAGCAGTGAGGTATGACCCAAAGAGGAAGCCATTAAATCAGGGGGCGGATTTGGGATCTTTTTCTTCTTCACTTTCTGTAATGTTGTCATTGATTTCTCAAAGAATAATTCATGGTGCAGATCCAGGAAATTCCTTATCAAGTGAACTCAAATGTGATTCTATGAAGGGACTTTCGGGCCTTGGTGGAGGTCAATGCAAGGTACGGAGTGCCAGTCTAATTTGTGTAGGTTCAACTTTGAATTATAATTTTTTTTTTTCATTATTTGATTAATTAACTCAGAAATATGATTTAATTCCAGTAAAAATAAGAAGAATGTGAAATCTGAGCTTCAGGAATTGTCGGAATGCTCCTCAAGTTTTCCGAGTTCTTTGATTCATCACTTAATGATTTTTGGTTTTCCATCTTGGCAAAGGGTTTGTTTCTCTTTGCTGAAGATTTCTGGGAAGACTGGTGTAAAAATGCCAAACAAATCAAACGGAATTATTATTCAGTTATTAATGATTAACTACAATTATAATCAATCAATTGTTCCAGTCATTTCCAAACCAAACAAGCCAAATACTCACAAATGTGTGGATTCGCTTTGGTACCATTGTAAGCTGATTATCATTAAGTTGACAAAACCCCACTGAGGTCGTCATGTGACACTGAGCTTTAACAGACTACACGATCAGTAGATCAAGACAATCATCTGCAAATGCAAACACGCCACACAGAGTAACTGGTGACACTGACCAGCAGAGATCTGCCGCGTTTCTACCAGTAAAGCATTTCCGAGCGTTTCCAGCGAAGCAGAAAGTGTCAACCTGGGATTTGTGCTGATGGGCCAACTTTAAAACTCCACATCGTGTCGATACAGTAGAGGGAAGTTTTCACAGGAGGAACATTTGAAAGCTGTCAGTGCTGCGAGCGTGAGAGAGAGAGAGAGAGAGAGAGAGAGAGAGAGACGGTTTTGGCAGATGTGATGAGGAGAGATGAGGTGACTGTGAGGGCCTCCTGTGAGGGGGGGGGTTGAAAATGTGATGGATAACTTCCACCATGGGCTGTGTGTGTGTGTGTGTGAGTGTGTGTGTGTGTGTGTGTGTGTGTGTGTGTGTGTGGAGAGAGAGGAGAAAGGCTGGTGCCATGTGCTGACAGCTACAGGGACTTATTCAACTAAACAGCACAGGGCTCTGTGTGTTTATCAGATCCCATATGGACAGGTGGCATCCATAATAACCATTTTACAAGGGTCTGTGTTTGTGTGTGTGTGTGCGTGTGTCTTTGCATGTGTGACAAAATGAATGTCATGATTTGTGTATCTTTGAACCCCTGGAGACTTGGACACGGTGGCGTCAGTGTGTATGTGCGTCACTCCTCGTGCCAACTCCTGCATAAAGTTATGTTTTCATTTGCTTCTGCATATATCTATGTTATTAGTTTAGTGTGTGTATGTATGTTTGTGTGTGTTTTTGTGTGTCTGTTGTACAGGTGTTCCTCATGTTGTGGGGCCCTAATCGGTTCACGCCCTCACCTGTATTCCTTATGGGGAGACCATAAACCACTGAAGTTTGAGGTGAAGACATGTTAGGGTTAAGGTTGGGTTTAGGTTGAGCTTTAAGTTGGGCAAGCAGCCGTTAAGGTTATTTAAGGTTGGAGGAAGTCTCCTAGAAATGAACATGAGCCAAGGTATGTGTGTGTGTTGCTTGTTGCCCTGTAGCCCCCGGCCTGTGTCGACCTATTTCATCATGGATCGCTGCATTAAAAGACATGCACCATGAATTCTTAATACACTGTATGTTCCTGCTCTCACACAAGGGAAGTCAATATGACCTGGCCGAGAGCACAGAATCAACGCACGTGTGTGTGTGTGTGTGTGTGTGTGTGTGTGTGTGTGTCTGTAAGAGAGAGAGAGAGATCTAAAGAGCAGGCCATGTGGATGTGTGTGGTGTGCACATGAGACTGAGACTCAGGTGCTAAGAAAAAAAACTCCTAGAAGTAAAAGCTGAAATTCAAAGGTTGTCTTCTTCCCTGCTGTGAACTGTTGCCGTGTATCACAATGTTTCCAGGACAATGTGTCCTATCAGAGAACGTCCGACCCATTAGAGCAGCCGGGTGCTAACGTGGAGTCTTTTTAGGGGTTAACCTCACCCAGCCGCTGCTGGAAAAATCTGTTCGACAGATGTGGGAAACGGGGGCAGAGAGACAGGGGGAAGATAAAGAGAGACAACTTGTGGCTTCGTGCTCTCTCCTGTTTCCTTTCTCCCTCCTACCTGTCAAAACACGATCACGTGCCTGAAGGAGGAGACTGTTGAATGGATCATGGAGGTGGAGGTGGTGGACGTGGATTCTTCTTTTTTAGATTGTGATGGGAACAAGATGCTTTGAGCTCGGGTGACAACGCAAGGGGCAGAAAGAGACAAAGAAACTCCAGCGCAAAAGTCAAGTAACTAAATTAATTGAATTAAGTCCATTTAAATCAATTACATTAAAAAAAAAGAATTATAATGATATAACTTTTATAAATTATACTGAAATAGCTTAATTTAATTCACAAAAAATTATTAAAATTAATTCAATTAAAGTAAATGAATTAAAGTTCCATTAACCTGATCTAATATTGTGAGATAAATAATATAAATAGATTAACTTTTGTAAATTAAACTAATTTAAAAATGATTAAACACATCAATCCACACTTCCTTTTCCAATGAATGAATTCTAGCATTAAGGTCTTATGGAGAGGTTCCTTATATATAAGCCAATGACAAAGTGATCAAGTGTATCCAAGTGACATTTACTTGAATTCAGTCAAAGCATTTTTCTACGAAAGCACTTGATCATGAATTTATACTAAAAACAAGACCAACTACTTTTTTTAATCTAAATACAGGATCATGACGCTTGGTCACGTGAACAGTCTCTGGAGTGCGAGCTCCATCGTCCTCAGACCTACACGATGAAGCTCTGCCATTTCAATTCCTGCTCCAGCAGCTAATTGTGTCCAGATTTTGTCGTCTACACCGATGAACTTGTGCTGCAGCTGTGTAGCAAACCACAGAAATGATGCCACAGCTGGAATAAGATTCAGACTCGACAAACTTCCCCATCGATCGGGCACAGACAGATGTTGACATTTCAACTTCGGAGGAGCCATTAACAACATCACCACAAACATTGCTACATGATGTGGATCTACCCTAAACTGAAGGAAGTCGTAGATCTCAACACTGTTGGTAGTCTGGCATTAATATTTTCTCTGCAAGTCTCGTACATTATTTCCTGAGAGAACAGAAAACAAACAGAGGCGGGTGAAAACCTCCTGTCGATTTCAAACGTGATTTACTTTGTGCAATGTTTGCTCTTTGCAAAGTGTTTGAGCTCCAACGTGTTTCATTCACTCTTGGTTAAGGTTCCGTTTTTTCTTCGTCCGCTGAAGAATGAGGAACATTAACGTGTACCTTTTGACATTTACAAGTGTCCATCCTCTGATAAGTACTTATGAATATGGACATAGACATACTGTGAGACACACATTTATTCAATTTGTAATGATCTTTATAACAACAGGCCTCTGGTTGGTGCTTGGGGAGAAGAATGTCACCCCCCACCCACTGCTCGTGATGCAAGTGCGGCCCAGCGCCTCCATCTTGTTGTCTATGATCATGTTGACCTCACGTCGGCTTCCTGTGTGAGTTCAGCCCCTGTTGACAGCTGCCTGTGTGCCCGGGCTCCCTGTGAAGGGCTGTAATCAGGGGAGCTCTCGTTGAAGAATAGCCGCAGTGAGTGAGACGGTTTTCAGGCACAGCAGGTTTTTCCATTTCAATTTGCTCTTAATTCAGCGAAGGCACAAAACAGACCAGTTTTTCTCGAATGTTTTTCTTTTGTGTCGGGGCCGTTCATCCACGGAGCGGCAGATCCTCGGCAGAAGACAAGACACCGAGTGTGTCCCGCGCTTATGCCACAGTCACGTGGGGCTCTGCAGAAAGTGAAAAGAAAAGCAGCTGGAAACCACATTGGAATTTACTCGTGGTTTTCCCGGGGGTCAGACTATTGTTTTGTAGTTTATCCTCATAGAGCTCAGTTTGATGTGAAGACAAATTACCTCATATCTAGTCAGCTTCAGCTTAGCTGTCCCCAAAAATCATATTTATGTCTCAGACAAAACATGTGCACCCTGCAGGGTTTAACTTAAGATGCATAACACACACTGAAATAATGAAACGTGTGTTTTCCTTGTTACTCAAGATATTTTGTAAGAGGCAGATTCAACAGGATTTTGCTTTTTGTTGCACTGACACAAAAAAACAAGCATATGAAAGAAGTTAAAACCAAAAGAGTTTGTTTGTTAAAGGGAAACTTCAACAATATTCCATCAGACTTTCAAATTCAAAAACACTGGATCCTGCACAGCTCAATAATATAAACTTTTTTTCTCATTAAATTGAACACGGTGACATCAGCAGGATCACTTTTTGTACAAAAGTATGAGACGTAATGGAGACACACATTTCTGTACGGGTCAAACAGTTAAGTTATAACATCTTACTAAGTGCATTTTGGAAGAGCTGTTTCCACTCTTTGCTCCGTGCTAAGCTAACCAGCTACTGCGGTGGTTTCAATCTTCTAGTCCAACTCCGAGTAAGAGTTCAAATTCTTGAAACTTGGATGAAACTTGGATGAAACTTGGATGAAAAAGGCAGAAAGGATTAAAGTTACTCACTCTGTGTTTGTGGCCTGCGGTGTGGATCTACTTTGGCCCTGAGGAGTCGAGTTGTTGTGCGCTCCTCAAAGGTTAAAACACACAGCAGAGGTCGACCTTAGATTTCCTGTTCTGGTAATCTCTGTTAAAACGGTGTCCACTTCACTGTGCCGCAGCAGCCACTTCCCACCATGTGGCAGAACTTACACGAATCAAAGGGCAAATAAACACGACATGTTTCTATTCCCCGTCTTTCTTTCCACTTATCTGTTGGATCAAAGTGAAAAGCAGCCGTCGAGCCCACAGCAGCCACTGTGTGTCTCCGCGTGTGTGTGTGCGTCCGTGTCAAACAAATCTCCGTGCACGCTCGCAGGCACACCACACGTGCATGTGGATCTTGGTCGGAGCTGGATGAGGTGTGCGAGTGAATCGCGGTGCAGCTGAGCACGAGCTATCACGTTTCCATCAGTTCTGTCTCTGCTCACTCGGTCCTGCACCGGTGTTATTAAGGCCCTGCGAGGAGTCACGAGAAGGTCACTCTCAACTATGAGAGGTCATGGAGGGGTTATAAAGGGGCTGTGAGTCAGAGGGTCGAACTGTTTGAGCCCTGCGTTTGCTCTGTGAGTCATTTTCTGGATTAGTCGGATTCATTTCAGGGTCCCTTCACCTCGGGGGGGGGGGGGGGGGACAGATGTCTGCAGGGGATCAGAGGATTGTAAATACTTGCATCGACGATGCTGGGATCTCACACACTAACGTCTCGATTGTTCAGAGGCCAAGAACCGTGACGTCTGGTTGTTTTCATGTCATCGCCGTTTGTCGTGTTTGTTTTTCTCCAGGCCCATTATTCCAGTCGACTGCTGAGATGTGATTTGTTGCTTTACTTGTTTACCTGGTGCGTGTATTTCCTATGCTTTGCAGTTTCTAGTGCCTGATTATCACTGGGATGATCATCACCTTTAAAACATCCTCTTCTGCAAAATCTCCTGCTTCTCTCATCTAAAAATGTCCAGTTAAAAACACATATCAGAGGTCTATTTACTATTGAATTGAGATGTGACTCTTTTCCTCTAACCTAAAACAGTGTCCATCTTATTGATTCCGTGCCGTGCCTTTGAAAACCAAAGATAAGGAAACACTTGTGCAGTGCTGCAGCTCTCGCAGAGGAATGCTTGCTTGCTGGGGAAGGGCATATTGTTTTAGCATCACGATGAGCCGTAGATTTATGTCCACACACATGGGTCGGTGGTATGTCGAGGTCTGGCGCGCTGCACTGCTGCTCTCGCTGTGTGTCTCAGGTTTAGCACATGGACGTGGCATTGTGTTAGGAGACAGGGATACACTGCTTATGTGATTACTATTTATATTTTTGTGTATGTGCATCACACATAGCTCAAACCGATCCATGGAACACGATACTTCCCCTTTAATACCCAAGTTATGTGACAGATATATGATGTTTTGTGGTAAATACTCAAACACACACACACACACACACATACACACACAAGCATAGTGTTGAATTGTCTTTATAGATTAAGACAATGCATTTTTTTGGATGATTTTGGTTTGATTTAGTTTGACAGTGATTTAATGCAGGGCAGAAACATAAACAAGGCCAAAGTAAAAAGTTTGTGCAAACAACAATTCACACAAAAACTCTTGAAACGAAACATAAAGCAAAATTTACAATCATTAAATTCTCTGCATGAACGCACAACAGGAAATTCGACAGCAGTTACAAACTAGGTCCGATCGCAGACTGTGAATAGAGATGGACGATGTTTCTCCACTATTAAGAAATTAAGTTAAAATAGCCCGGATACAAACGCTTGTATTCTGTTGTAAGTTTCCGTTGATACACAAGTTCAACCAATCACGCGTCAGTCTCAGCTGTCCATCGGGACATTTCCCCCCATTTTTTATAGCATCAACTAAACCAATTCAAAGGAAACATACTGGAGAGAATGAGCATGTGGACGTACACCGGTGTGATGAGAACTTCATCAGATAACAGAAACCATCTTTGAGATGAACTGATCTGATAATCCGTTTGCTTCTTGTTTTTTTCTTCTTCCATTCTTAACTCCCACGTATCTCAGAATTTGATGAAATTTAAATGGGATTCTTTACTGGTCCCGTTTTCTTTTCTATTGATGCCGCGCCAAGAACTTGTCTGATTTTCCCAGAGCAGCCTTGGAAACATTTCAGTAACTTCCAATGATTCTTATTTACAAGGCTCGACTGCAGCTGCAGAAGGAGAACGAGTCAGAAGCTCTTGCTACAGATCCTTTGCATACCACTGAGGTGTTTATGGAGGAAGTGAGAGGTTCCTCCATGAAAACACCAGGGAATATACAGACACACACACACGTGCATGTGGATTTTACACACACAAACACAGGAGGCTGCAGACGGCAAGCCAGGTCCGGCGTTTATCCACAAGGGGTCAAAGAGAACAAGAAAACAGACGGAGGGAGGGCTGGAGACCCTAATGGTGTAAGGACATTAAAATGTCGGGGGGGGGACACACAAGGGAAAGGAAAGCGGGGGGGGGGGGGGGGGGGGGGTGGACTGTAGAGAAGTGGTGAAAGGCGAGGAGGATAGAGAGATGGTGAGGAGAAGAAAGGGATGAAGGGAGGTCTGTCTTTTCCCCATGAGAGGAGGATGGATGGTGATTTGGGGTCTGGTTTGCCTCCTGGGGTCTTTGACACACACATACAGACAGACACACACACACACACACACACATACACACACACAAGCACACAGACACACACACACACTGCTGTGTTTACAAAGGGGATTAGAGCAGTTCCACTCTGTACCTCAGCTAGCAGAGGTGCTTTTGAGCCATATGTGTAAACTGTAAGATCAGTGCACGCTGATGTATTGACCAAGCACGCTATGCACGGGTGGTAACATTTACAATTTCTATAATCCCTGAGAGAACTCGTGTTTTATGTTAGGTGACACACGTCCCATTCAGACGGAGCAAATAACGGTTTGAAAATTGCTAAATTGTGTTTGTTTCCCAGAGATGCATTGAAAGAGTTGAGATCAAACTGCAACATGAATGAACCTGTGCACATATTATCTGTTCATCTTCCTACCTTGTTATCTGTTCATGTTCCTACCTTGAACACAGCAGTTAAAACATGGCTTTGAATTATATCCCATGATCTTCATCGACACATGCCATTTTTAGCATGTGTTGCTAACGTTAGGCTCATTTGAACGTAGCTTATATGGTTCAGGTGAGTGAACAGTTTTACGAGCAGGGACAGAACTTATAGGCTTGTGGCTCGGGTGGTGATGGGAGAAACTTCCAGGAGGGAAACTCTCAGTGCAGCACTCCATCCATCTGGGCTTTATGGCGGAGCGGTCCGACAGAAGACTCTCCTCAAGGAAAGACACCTATGGTCTGCAGTGTGTGTGTTCACTCTTTCTTATCTTTACACTATAACAACTGGACAGAAGCAGACGGAAAATCACATCATCGACTGGTCTTTCCCTCGGACCATAAATCTTTTTGGCTTCGCCTCCTTTATGTTAGGGCATTCACAGCATTCACGAGAGAGCGTACACACAGGAACCCCAGCAAGCAGTTCCAGGAAAGCAGAACAGCAAAGTGCCCTATCTTACACCCGGTGCAAACTGGTGCCAAGAACCAAACCAAGTGTTAATGTCCAGCGCCTGCAGGCTTTCATTTGCAGATACACTTGCACTCATCTGAACACCAGAGACACGCTGGACAGAAAATGAGATGAGGTCAGGTGCTTTTTTTTTTGATGCAAGGATGTCTTGAGACAGCAAGAAGCGGTTGATCGACACGAACGTGGTCGGTGGGGCAGTGACTCACCAGCTTCCCCTCTGGGAGCTTTGGTAGAGTCCACTCTTGCTGTGGGTGGCAGATCTGCTCAGGCACAAAGTGAAAGAGCCCGAAAAGATCTGTTTCCTCAGCAGAGAGGCGGTCGTTCAGATTACCTGGAAAATCTGCCGTTATAGCAGCAATCTGCTTGCACACTTTTTATTTAAAGTGAATAGGAAAGATCACTGAATGGTTTATACTACACAAAACACATGACTACCAATGCAACCATTTAGAACCCTGCACCACGGAAGTTTTCGGCTGCCATTAAACCGCCAATCATAGATGTAGACACGTCCAGATTGCACTTACTCCACATGTTTAAGACCATGAACTTAGGTTTTTGACGTAGAGCCCTAAAAGTTGAAAAGGTTTTGAGCCACTCTCTGGAGCTGGAGGACAATAAGGCTCAGAGCTTCCTCATTGTCAGAGAGCTTGATCCGAAATTTGAACTGGTTCCTCATTGTTTTGGTTTTCTCCTGTGGGCCAAAGATGTGTTAGTAAGGTGAACCTCAATTGAGTCATTTCCCAAGTATTATTTATTTTCTCCTAGTCTACAGTATTTGTTGATAAAAACCCATTTCAAGGTAAAGTCAAAAATGCCCTCCCCTGTCTCTGGTAGATTCAGATTTGCACATCCCATAAACCCACATGTGATGCAGCACAGGTGTGAGGCGGCGGCAGAACGACGCACGTTCTCAGGTTTCCAGTGAATATTTAAACGTCTGAGCTCACACCTCTCACACACCGACACCCGGGTGATTGTGTTACATTCACGGCCCTCGCCACTTCCTCCTCCTGCAGTATCAATCAGTCATGAGTTAGAGTTACAACATCATGTAGATACAGAAAAATCAAGGATAAATATGAAAGAATCAAGTATTTACATATTTTCTTTTGACACAGTATAGCTCACCTCTAATACTATCTTAAGATCCCAAGCCAATTCCAAAATATTCAAATTATGCGCGTGTGTGTGTGTTAAATCATCGTTCAATTTTAAAGTCAAGACAAGTTCTAAGATTAAGTTAGGGTTAGGTCATGGAGACATATGTGTGTGTGTGTAGGGGGGGGGATGCTGGGTTTTTCTCACACTACAGACGTTAAAGATTCACTCTCCTTCTCATCAGCTGAATCAGTGAACATTCCATCTGCATTTCACTTCAGTGATGACTGATAGCACGTGTCGATGTGCGTTTGTGTGTGTGCGTGTGTGTGTGTGTGTGTGTGTGTGTGTGTGTGTGGTCAGGGTGAGTGGGGAGGCTGCCGCTGGTGGTCCAGACTGGAGGATTGGCGATCGGCCATGGAGAGGACCATCAGTGCAGGGCGGTTACAGCTCCATGTTAATCCCTTCTGCTTCTGCTTTGTGTCGCAGCCAGTGCGATGACAGCACAGCGGCGTTTCCTCCACTTTGGCCTGTTCCTGCAGGAATCACATAAAAATACAAGTGTTTTCTCCAGACGTCTGACTGTGTCTTTTTTTAAAACAGCAGAACCTCATCGCTGAAGCAACAAACTTCTCCTGTTTGCGTTCACGACCTTCAGCCTTTTAAAGTTTGTCAGAATTCCTGATAAAAGAGCACACACTTGAGATGTCGGAGCTTCTTGTGATCAGCATTGTGTTGTCATCATACGTCTTGAACTGGAAGCTGCATTGTTTTCATCTGTGATTCCTTCTTTCTCCCTTTGTGGTTGCCTCATCATGCAGCCTGAGTCATAGTGACAGATTCCAGAGCAGTGGCACAAAGAGCTTCTCGTGGTTTGACTAATGTCTCAGGAGGACACATGGTATTTAGCCGTGATTACATTTAGCTTATCGTTTGTATCTTTTCTCACGCCAGACGACACAAAGGGGGTAGACAACGGCTCTGCCCACAATTGCTTCCTCTTGTAAACAAGCAGGTCTCTGCTTTAAACTGAATGATGAGAAATGGAACTACCGACCGCGCAGATGCTCTTGCGATGTGAACTCTGGCAAAAGGAAGATGGTTTTTGTCCAAAAAGTCAGAGGGTTGATTTCTGAGTGCGGTGTCACCAAAGTGGTTTGGGAATCAAATGGGAAAATGAACTTCGTTTGCCCTCAGTTATCACAACAAAAGGCTTCTGAGTCAGATACTCTGTAAAGAAAATCAAATGGAAATGTCCATATAAAATGCATCAAGAGCAATAGTACTCTTTATATATCATATCGGACAGAACTTATATTATAGCACAAACACAAACACTAAACATAGTTGTGCAGAAAACGTCCGATCAGTGTCATATATGGCATATAAACATAAAGCTCTCATCTCTCCATGATATATGTACTTTAGTTTTTTAATTCGTTCAAGTATCCTTTAAATGTAAGTTTTTTATATTTCAAGCTTTGGTTTAAAAGGTCCAGTTCATCCAAATACTAAAATAGACCAACAAAAAAGCGAATTTATCTAAAACTGTGTCCTCACAGGCGTCATGAGACGTTTTCAGACATATGACCTCCGGGTAAAATCCGGAGAGTTGGCTTCGGCGTTTACCCGGAGTCGGTCTTTAACACATGGAGCAACGCAGCAGACTTTATACTGAGAGTTCCAGGTGGATAAAGTCTGTAGAAACTGAGGAGCCTCCTTCAGCGAAAGCTATAGTGTATCCCGTCTTCAGCCCCCTTTGATTCTGGCTCAGCCCTCATCCCTACGGTGACAGCGCTTCTCATTCTGGGCTGGGGTAAAGAGAAACTGAATTGCCGTGCCGTTGTTTCACATGTGCGAGCGTCCAGGGCAGGTTTTTAGCTCCAGTCAATCCCTGGTGGGAGCAGCATGTCAGGCACAGCTTGGACTAGTGATGTGGATCATTTACATTTTGGCAGCACTCAATGCAAAACCCTTGATGTTACATAAAATAGACTTGAAGCATAAGAATGTGTAAATAAGTGCGTGTAGAATGTGAGCTGTTACACGTCCTGCAGAGCTGGACTGAGGTATCTGTTCTATTTGATGTATGTCAGACAGATTAAAAACCTGGCTGTTGAAAAACACTTTCTGCATAGACAAAGAGATGTTTGTCACGGCACTGACACAGTTGGTATGAATTCAATTTGTTTCTGAATCACTGTGTGCCCTGGTTACTCTGGAGAAAACTCACAGACCTCATTTTCGCTCAAAACAACTTTTTTTTAACAGTAGAAATTGTCCCAATAAAAACGTCTCAGTGACGTTGGTCCCGAAAATAGATTTTGCTGTTGTTGTAATTTTTCACTTTAAACCGGAACCTCAGCGAAAGGTTTCATCCAGACAGAAAATATGATCTATTATATGTCTATATTTTGTCTTTTTTGTGAACTGACCCATGACAGCTGTTAATGTGTCAACACGTACACTTCTGCCAGTGTTTAGCACCTGTTTCTAACACCATCCCCTTAACCGCTAACGCTTGTGTTGTGTTACACTCCAGAGGAACAGTATCCTTCATTACAAGCTCCTCTGACACGGTGAACAAAAGAGAAGAAGACACATCTGACTAACGACACTATCCTCTGACTGCCAGGGAGCGCTAATGACTTCCACCAGCTGACTAACTGCAGTGAAGAAAGACAAATGCTTAACAACTTAAAAACATTACTTTAATTAGTAAGACACAAGTGAATTAAGTTCATTTTAAACAAACTTAATGAAATTGAGTATATATAGTTTTTGAATTAGTAAAATTTTCTCTTTTGTGGTGAAAATAAGCTCTTTTAGATTATGTTATTCATACAGTATTTATAGCATATATACTTCCCTCTGTATTTTTTTTAGTTTGGTTTAGTTTGGTTTTCGTATAAGACATTTCTGGCTTCTACCACACAGACACACATTTTAACATGTCATCTATGTATTTTTGTATTTGTATTGTATGAATTACACCACAATAAACTAAACTAAACTAAACTAAACTAACACTACACTACATATCTTGAGGCCAAATCAAAGCTCGGGTGTTACATCTCCAACAATATTTATGCATTTGCCTTTTAAACTCTCAAAATCAAGCAAGCTTACAATGAGATTTGTCACTAATTATAGATCATTTTGGTTCTATGAACCCGGTTTTAGGGCCAGAGTAAATTGCCGCCTACAGTGTCATCATGACCATTTGCTCACTTCGAGTACAGAAACCCAAACTTCCTCTCGACTTCAACTTTCTCCGCTCTGCCCCCAGGCCCCAGGAGTTAAACATGCCCGACGATGAAACCACACAACTGACCCGCTCCATGCAGCTCTGATTCTCACTGCGGTGGTTCCTGAACCCGGCTGCTCCGACTCAAACTTCAGGAGACACACACAGCGAGGAAGGCCTGTGAAATGTGAGAGAGTGGAGAGCGGATCATGTATCGACCGCACACGTTAGTAAAGCAGGACCTGTTCTACTACATCACTGTCTGCTCTGGATGTCTGCCACCTTTTAATCAGACTGTCTTTTCATCATCTCTCTCTCTTTAAACATACAGTTCACTTCGGCTCCAAACTTCATCGCTCAGTCGTCCATGTTGATTTCTTTTAACACTTGGCCTTTTTCAGTCTCGTTCAATGTCCGTCTTATCTTCCTTCTGTTCTCACACTATGGATAAAGCTTGTTACACCTCCATTCTCTCCTGGGACCAACGGCTGTTCCTGTCATTTGATAACATCAGATTCTATTCCTCATTCTGTTTTCTCTCATTTCTTAAAGGACTCATTAGATTTCTGTCCTATTGTTCCTCTCCCTCCTTTACACAAAAAGTGACAGAAGTACAATGATTGATTTCTTCTACCGTTCCCTTTTCAAAGATCTTTGTCCCCACTGGGATTTAGACGTTTATGTAATAGCATTATGGAGCATCTCTCTTCTAAGTGTAGGGTAATAGTTGCAAGGTAGATCTCTAACAGCAGGGCAGGTTCTCTTCCAAAACTCATCTACAAAAGCTGAAACATCGATTCCTGTGTGTAAGAATATTTATTGACGATTAACAAGACAATTCAAAAGTGAACACTGTATGAAAATAATGCTTTAGTTATTTTTTTTAAGTGAGGAGATGTTGTCTCAGCACCACAGCAACAAGAGGAGAACTGTAGATCCTGTTTTGCTACAGCTTGAGTCGGACCAGGAACTAAACAAACAGAAAACAACGCTGCCAGAGGTCACTGAAATTATAGAAGTTTGTAAACGTTAAGATACGGAGGAAGGTTTTCTTCCAAGGAAAAACTTTGAAGGTGTCCAGTGGAGTTTTCCACCACTAGTAGCGCTGTGGAGTTTTAAGAGTGAAGGTGTTTGTTTATAAGAGAATCCAACAGGGCACCTTAGACATATGATTCAATTGAACTACCTCCACCAAGGAGGATATGTTTTCACCCCTGTACGTTTGTTTGTCAGCCGGATGACGTGAACATTTACAGCAAAGTTTCCGAGGGAGCCACAATTTTGTATCTCACTTTCTTTAACATTGCCAATTAGTTTTTTTTTATATACATTTTCACCAATTTCAGAGGGAATCATTACTTAATCTTGACAAAAGTAACATCAATGAGTGTGGGCCGCATGGTACAGCTGAGAAATAAAAATGGGGACCTAGCATTGACATGTGTTCTCACATAGGGCTCTGCGGCAACAATCAGAAACCTGTAACTACGTATGTAGGAGATGACGTAATGTGGACTTAGATATTGGAAGTGTTTAAATCTAAGGGGACTGGGGAGGAATGCAGTCCATTGAGTCCATTCTAGTTTTGCTATTTAAACCACCTAGGTCTTTAACTGCTTTTGTATGGAAATAACCATTATTTAATTTAAAGCTTTGGCACACTCTAAAAATATATCACATAACGGTAATAAATAACATTTATTCCTTTTATAAAAACAAAATAAATATCAATAAATTAATACATTCAACATTTCATAAATATTTTTCATGATGTGTGTCCATGTAACATACTGTACGTGCTATACAGTAGTAGACGTATTGAGTCTGCTGTATCATCCACTGTGTTTGATGGGATTCAGTCTTTGAGGTTGAGTTTGAATCACCTTTGTGATCTGAGAGGTTACACTGGAGAAGAACTGGGACTGTTGTGATGTGGCTGAGGTGGAGAAGACGTGGATCGATAAGAGTCATTGCTTTGGGATGGAAACTGAAGTGAGGCCCCCCCCCCCCCCCACCTCTCCTCAGTTACTGATGAGGGAAAAACCCTTCAAACCTCAAAGTGGTAGACAATGTAAAATGACACAAAGCCTCACAGCGGTTCTCGGTCCCTACACGCAACCACACTTCCTGGCAGAGTGCTTCTTCATCGTGTGGTACACAAGGTTGTCGTCCAGAAACGAGAGATCATCGTCAAACGCTATTGGCCGACAACAAGCCTGAGGGGGCGTGTCCTTGGGAGGAAACCGTCTGTTGTGAGCGAGGTTGTAGAGGATTTTGTCGTAGTTGGTCTCGGACTTCCTGCAGGGTCCCGAGCAGTACCTGAATATCATCTCCTCGCCGGAGCGGTAGCCCAGACCCAGGTCCGTCACGTTGAGGTGGATCTGTTTTAGCACGCAGCCCTGTCCTCTGCCTCCTCCTACTCTCACCTTCCGGCCTGTCCCTCCGCCTCTAGCTCCTCCTCTTCCTCCTTTACCTTGCTGCTGGCTCGCCCCTTTCTTTCGCTCCCTTCTGTGCCGAGTGCTGCCGCTCAAGTTTTCTTTGGAGGGGGAGGAGGTGGTGGAGAAAGAAGAGGTAGATGAGGACACGGTGGAGGTGGAGGAGCGACGTCTTCTACCGATGGTCACTTTGATAAATTCCACCAGATCTTCAAAGTCACCGGGAAGGGGCTCCTCCATGGTGTCTGGAACACATTGAGAGGAATGGTGCTCTTCATAAATATCATATGAAACCAAACAAACATAAGACACTACATGCAAATGCAGAAATGGTTCTATCACTGTTTGTGTTTTGAACTACAAGTTACAAATACATTCTGTTCTTGAGTCCAGTAATGAGTCCATCAATGGAAAAAACGAAAATTAATCTTTAAGTCATGTATGGCAAATAAACATTACAATATAAGTAGCTGGAGAAAAAAGGCTTTTAAGACCACCGTGAGGATTAGGTAATTTTGACAGGCATTTTGTCATTAAGACATCTTATTAACTCAGATTAATCAGGAACACAAATAAAATGATGGTATGTTGGGTCATGTGATCCTTCAATAACTATAAGCATGATTTATGTGGATAGTGCACACTGTTAGAAAAGCTATGACTGAAGAAATTAAATGAAAAACCACTTGTTCTGAATGAAGAATGCCTAATTGCTAAGTGGTTAAAGGTCCGAATCAGATATCACTGCAATGCTTCAATGACTAGATGCTGCACTAGGAAATATGTCCAATTCAATCAGCTGTTTTGTACCAAATTGAGGTTTAACATTGTTTTTATTAAATGCCAGTTCCACATGTTTCCAATTGACTCTCATTTCTATTGTATTTTGGGACATTGATCGTTCACAGAATTCCGGACTCAGCCAGTCTACTGAAAGCAGTCTGGGTTTGGAACAGGATCCACAGGCTCTTACATTTCTCTCCAGCAGCCAGCGTGTCCCTCCAGCCCGCCGTGTCTGCATCAGAGCGGCTGATGCCCGAGGAAGCGACCGACAGGCGGATCCGAACCGGGGGGAGCTCCAGGGGGCTCTCGGAGGAGGACACTGACTGGCGCTGGTCCCGGAGCAGCGGGCTGGTGCGCACGGCGCTCAGCAGAATCAAACAAGTGGTCAGACTGTCCCATAACTTCATGGTCCACCTCAATCCCACAGAAGGACATGGCGCGACGCGAACCCGACAGTTCTCATCTGGCGACAACGACGAGCGAGTGCATGCTGAAGACGTTTACCCCAGCAGCTCGGGCTCTGGTCGCTGGGAACGATGAAGCTCAACGTAAAGTATGAATCACACGCCAGCTGGCACACAGGTCTGTGCGGCGTGGCGTAACATCCAGGGCGCACGGAACCAAAGCCAGAGGCGCAGGAGAACTTCCGCCTGAAGTTATTGTTTGGATCCAGCGTCGCTTGGAAGACAAAAATAAACGATTCCCACTTTACAGTCCGGGGTTTTCATCCAGTGCGCACGGTTTCTCTTGCGCAACGCGGTGACGCACGCAGACTCCTGCTCATCCCCACTCACCATCCCAATCCCGACTGCCTGGAGGAAGAGAGAGGGCTGAGAGGAGAGATGGGGAGCGGTGGTGACGTCTCGAGGTCCATCCTCTGTCTCCACCCATGAAGACTGCAACGAGAGTACAAAATCATGACTGAGCTCCAGAGTTATTGGGGAGAGAAGAGAGGAGTTGTGTTGTGAAAGAGGCTCAGATGACTGAGAGGGAGAGGAGAGAGAAGTTTCACACTTTCCACTAACAACGCTCCAGATTCCATTAACTGCTTTCCCTCTTCGGTTGATATTGGATGGGGAATGAGTTTCTAATCAGCCAGTCAAAACACACTGCAGAGATTGTGTTACTACTTAGTAACACAATTTAACAGAACTGATATTCATCACTTAACTTAAACACTTCTGCCAATAACTTACTGTGAAAATCGCTTCCCTACATAGATGAGATCATGTCTCTGTAAGGATAAGAGTCATTCCATTAGAGTGCCATTAATTCATTAAATGGGGGTGGTGTGGCCTAGTGGTTAGAGTGGTGGTTCTCCAACAACAAGGTTGCCGGTTCAAACCCCACTCTCTCCCAACTGCATACCGAAGTGTCCTTGGCAAGATACAGAACCCCTAAATGGCCCCTCATGAATGTTGAGTGTACTAATTGTAAGTCGCTTTGGACAAAAGCGTCAGCCAAATGACATGTAATGTAATGTAATTCCAATAAATTGGCATAATGTCTTTAGGTTAAGAACCAATGGTTTAAAAAGTCATCAAGCAAGTAATCAATCAACAAACCAGCATTCTAACTTACCTACATACAACCAACCAACCAATCTACTGGCTATGCCTACCTACCTCAATCAATCAATCAACCAATCAGTCTTTATTTCTATGGAGCATATTCACATTTAACAATTTGCCTCAGTGGTATTAACAATCTTTACAAAGTGTAGCACCTTCTTTCCTTATCCGTCGGAGAGAAAAAAACTCACAAAATAAAAGAGACGATTAACTATGTTTTAATAAGAAAAGGTACATACAGAAAATGTTGAATACATTTTAGGTCATGTTAAAATGATCTCAGACTACAAATACATTTTGTATATTTGGGATTTTTTATTTATTCATTTGCGATATTATGATGCTGATGAAAGACAACAAACTGTAGATCATCTTAACACACATGTGATTTGTGTTTTTAGCGTCAAAAATAAGAAACACAGAACCTCAGCATTCACCTCCACCAAACTCGGTGTACAGTGAAAGAATGTGAAGACGACACTGTGTCAAGTCCTGTTGTTGTTCATCTTTCTCAGAACATGTTTAGAGAACGTAACAAGGGAGGGATGTGCACTGCAAAACAATATCTGACGATTGAAAGCAGAGGAGAGATGTCGTGAAAGTGATCTGAGGGGATCACTGGGCCTGCGTGTCAAGTCCTCTCCTTCCACGAGCACTTAAAAGTTGTTTATTTCACTGCAGTCTGCAGCACGGCATAACTGACGGCACACACAGCTGTAATGTTTTAAAGCTTTTTGATCGGGTTAAGCAGAACAAATAGCGTATATACGGTAGATGATAATGTACACCACATGATCCTGTTGGATCGAGGTCCAGCTGGTTCATGTGGACATGTGCGAGCAAATGTGCAGTTATTTCAGATGTTGTGGAGTGTTGAAGAGAGAAAATCAAATCTCTTGAGTGACAATAGGAGCAGGAATTGCGATAAGTAAAAGGGCAATTCAAGTGTCTTCTGATTTTGAACTACAAACATCACATGAACCCTTTCAATGTGCAGTATTTTCTCCTTTGTGTTGTTCATATTCATTGTTTCCTTAATTTCCTCTGTTCTTTATAAGTGATTACTGAGGATGTTCACATACCATCTTTTCTTTTTCCAGCACAATCCTTCCCTCTCCTCCAACTGTCACTGCCAATTTAGGACTTAAACTTTGCAGCAGTCCATGAACATTGTTGATGAGAAATACATACACACCAAACATGCATCCGAAGACATTTTTCATGCAGATGTGTAAACATACATCGAAGTGTAGTGTTTCATGGTGAATCATGCTTGTGTCATTGTGAGCACACATGTTAGCCACATTGTCCTGCGACTACACTGAACATGCAAAAACCATTGGAGCGTCCAAATGGGTTGTAACCGTATCTTTGGTGGAATTAGTTAAATGAGAGCTCAAAGGAACTCTCCGGCCTCACTGTATGGAAATATACCGCATCCTCCAGCAGATTACGCTCCTGCAAAGCTGCAAATTTACCGAACAGATGTCCTCTCCCCTCCTTGCAAGGCACGAGGGCTAATCAGGGGGCTGATCGGCAATTGAACCTGTTAGCCATTTTGGAAGAGGGAGCTCGGGTGGACTCACATGTAACCGGATAATTGCACAGGTCATTTCACCCGTCATTATCGGGCCGACTTGAAACCGCAGCTCCAGAATGGCTTGAGGGAGGAAGGAGCTGACCGTTTAGGATGACTGTGTGATTTGGGAAATGGCTGCCAGGGCAGTGATTATCAGGAAAAAAAACTCTACCCTGACTCTGACACACTGACAGGGAGAGAGGGGGGAGATTGGTGGTAATGTGTCCTGTCGCCTTGTTTTCTCTGCATTTTGGAAGTGGATTGATAATGTGTCAAGAAACACATGGTTCAAGTGATGACAGCATCAGTCAGTGTCAGAGGGAGCCCATGTCAGAATACACCAAGAGCAATTCACAGCGAGCAAGTGAGCATGTTGATGATGTTTCTAACATGGGACAGGCGCAAAACTGAGAAAGAGAATATCAATATTCTAGGATGTAAAAGAGGAGCTCTGCACGTAGGGGAAAGCAACAAGGATGAAGGATGACAATTTAAAAAGACAATGAGATTCTTTTGGAGTGTTAAGGGAGTGATCAACAGGAAGAATGCTTATGAGGGATACACCTGGGTAATGTTAGCAACGGAGAGAGATAGAGAGAGAGAGAGAGAGAGAGAGAGAGAGAGAGAGAGAGAGAGACAGACACACAGAGAGAGAGAGAGAGAGAGAGAGAGAGCCACAGAGACACAGAGAGAGAGACACACAGACAGAAAGAGACAGAGAGAGAGTGAGAGTTGGGTGAGGTCTCCCTTCATGCACAGTGAAGGAACACATTGTCCACGATGCAGCCGCGCAATCAACCTAAAAGGGCACATGTCACTCCGCTGCTTATCGACCGCTACTGGCCACGGCCGCCCACATCAAGCCCCACTTCTATAGCTGCACCCATTTACTTTAACTCAATCATAGAGGCTCGTATTGTGTCCCTGCATTCCAGACACAGTCATAGTCTAGACTGTAATTGTTCAATGGTGGATGGAGCCACCAAAGAGCTGCATTGTCTCTCTCTATGTTCAAGAATCATCAAGTCTCATAGAGAGCTCTTCTTACACCTCTTTACACATCTATCTATCTATCTATCTATCTATCTATCTATCCATCCATCCATCTATCTATCTATCTATCTATCTATCTATCTATCTATCTATCTATCTATCTATCTATCTATCTATCTATCTATCTATCTATCTATCTATCTATCTATCTATCTATCTATCTGTCTGTCTGTCTGTCTGTCTGTCTGTCTGTCTGTCTGTCTGTCTGTCTGTCTGTCTGTCTGTCTGTCAGTCTATCCATCCATCTATCTATCTATCTATCTATCTATCTATCTATCTATCTATCTATCTATCTATCTATCTATCTATCTATGTATCCATCCATCTATCTCATGGTCAAATTAAACTTCATCTTCATCCCACATCTAATATTATATCAAATGTACCTCACACAGTCTCATGAACGATACACAGATACACAGATACAAGACTCCAGTATACAGTAGACATGTAGTCTACATTAAGATCACAATCTATACAGACATATCTATCAAACACTAAAACATGCCTTATTTCTCTCTAGTTAAATAATACGCACAGATTAATGTATTATTATAAAATTTCAGTGTTGTATATATGTTGTGTGTCAATTTAAGAAGCCAGCCAATCAGGTGTCAGCTCATTGTCCTGCCGTCAGGTTCACTTCCTGTTCCACCTGCATTCAGGAGAACAGGTGCTGCTGACGCTAATGAGAACTGTCAGTCTGCGTTCAGAGGCTGTAAAAGTAATTTAAAGATGGTGAACGCATTTGTTAGAACAGTTTAAACATAACTCACCGGTGTCAGTAACAAGCAGAGGACCTGTCCCTGCTGCTGTCCGAGAAAAACTCCCACAGGTGAGGGATCTTATCAGTTTCTACCATAGCCATCGCGTTAGCCGCTAATGCTAACAGATACACTGGTTCCCTTGTTTTAAAAGTGTTCTCCGTGAGATTTTGAAGCGGGAAAACAGCGTACACATACAAACACACACACACACACACACACACATACAAACACACACACATTTTTTATTTTTGCTGTTAACTTTTTTTGCACCACTGCATAATTGTAAACTTTAAATCAGAAGATCTTGTAGTAACCACAATTCCCACAAAACGACAAATGAAGAACATGATAAGCATTAAGGTCCTTTGTCTGTGTCCTCTTGGGTGATGTTCCCAACTGATCTAATCTGCTCTTATGTGCAACTGGTGCTCCATTGAAATAACTAGATACAGAAGCATCTACGCCCCCTAGTGGTCAACAATAGTACATTACACAGTAGCTCCAACACAGGATTGGAAACCTGAACGTTGAGGATTGTGTTGACACCCTTTATACAGTCTATGGTTGACACACACACACACACACTCACACACACACACACAGTTTTGGTTAAGTCAAAACCCTGAGTTTACGTCAATGACTGTGAAGGTAATTGGGGTCTAATAGATTCTTAGTGTGGACTGTTTTTTTGAATGATTGTTTCATTTAATGACTGTGATAACTTACGGCGCACATTCGATTTTTTCCAGTTTATTAAACAACTTTCCATTGAAAGGTTTATGCTTCCAAAGTGAGACTATGTGTCTGTGATGATTCTGCCGTATTGTTTGGATCCTTTTGGCTCTGTAGTCCATCCTAGCAGCTTCGGATTTTCTGACCTAAACAGCACAGCTACACCCCATTTAAACTTTAATATAGTTTGTCAACTTTACCAATAAAGGCTTAGCTCTCACTTGTTGTGCACAGCCTCACTTGATCTCCTGGCACTTATTCTACTGCTAAATCTCCTGCTGTACTGCAGCTTGAGGGTTGCCCTCACTAGAATCTCAAATATTTGCCAAATAAAATAAAAGCATTTGTAGAATGAGTAAATGGATACACGGAATCCAGACTCACAGAGCTGTTAACGTGACTGTTTTATTTATGCCAAATGAATGTACAACAACTGGGCAGCTTGTGGATTTTCCCTGCAGTTGCCAAGGAACGGGAGCAGGAGAGGCTGGTTTCTAGCTACGCAGGTTAACTTTAACCACTGCTGGGCTTAGTTCACCTTGGATTGGTGTTACTGGAGCCTCAGGGTGACCAGGCATTAGGTCGTCATTATGTCAGGCGTCTGTCAGGAATGTCCCAGGGGGGTCAATTATTGTTGTTCAAACAAATTGGCAAAACAGTGTCAAATTGTTGGCTGTGTAAAACCTAAATGTGTTTGTAGAAACGTAAGGCTACATTCGTTAAATCTTATAACATTTGAGTTTACTACCAGTTGAAAGCCCGAGCCAGATGTGCTGATTCCACACACACACACACACACACACACACACACACACACACACACACACACACACACACACACACACACATTTTGTAGAAATATATAATAAATAAAGAAGGCATAGCCAAAGACTAAAATCAATTAATCTTTATTTTGAGTGATCTCTGTGGTGCGGTGAACGATAACATATTAGTTCAGCTAAAATCAGAAAACCAAACATGTCACACCCTCCTGAAGATGGAGGCTGCTGTTCCTCTCAATGAGTTTAACAATTATCTAAACCACCAGACTGGTTAATTTGCTTGTTTGATATTTAAATAACAAAGTAACAAATCATTTCTTTACATTAACAAAGCTATAATGGAAGCTACCCTTTGTTTCCTGTGTGCTTTAAGTGAACTTGCTCACCAGAAGGATAAGCTTATTATTTATGTTAAGTTACGAAAGCAAATAAATATAGTTTCACTGTTTTTTGACCAAAGCTATATGAAAAAAAAAATGTATTTAGTCACTGGCTGAACCGTGAATTTCTCCATTTCCATCTATGTCATTGTTTTTCTATCTGTCCCCATCTCCTCCTGTGTGGTTGTGTTTGTCCAGGAGATGGAACCAGTGAGTTCCTGACGTGCAGATCAGTGTCCATCACCTCGCTTCACTTCTGCAGTAAGTAACTCAGTGATGACCATTCTCAGACTGCCAACATCCTCTGGAAGGATTTGCTTACAGTTGAAAGTTTACATTTGAAATTTTCATTCAAACTCTGTAGCCTCTGAAATTAGAGAAGTTTAAGATCAAATTTGTCCAAATGTTCATCCATTACCTCCGCAAATGAGGTTATGTTTCACCCCTGATGGTTTGTTTGTTGGTTTGTTAACGGACATATTTCAGGGAAACTTCTGAAATATGTCAGATTATTAAAGACCCCTTTCACCCCAGCCATAAACATTTTTGCCTGCTGCCATCTGGCGACGGTACCGCAGCATCCGGGCCCGCACCACCAGGCTCAGAGACAGTTTCATCCCCCAGGCCATAAGACTTTTAAACTCCTCTGAACTGCAATAACTCCATCAAACTAGCACCCTGACATATTGGCATATTTGCACTTCTGTTGTTTTATTTTCTCCTCAGCTGTTCATATATATTTAGATATACACACAGTATTTCCTATTTTGATATTCTATTTTATACTATTTCTCTTATTTTATTGCGTAGTGTGTAATTATAAGCATTGTTAGAAGAGAGCCTGAGACTCAAGCATTTCACTGCCAGCGACTGCTTAATGTTATTGCATTTGACAAATACAAATCTTGAATCTTGAATCTTGAATCTTGAGGAGGGATGTAGGTCCTGGAAGAATCCACTAACCTTTGTGCAGGGTGCAGACCTAGGATTGCTTTTTGACTGTAACGTTGCAAGATTAGGCCTTTTTTAACATTTTAGCAGATTTTCAGAAATTCTTGCAGCTCCAAATACAAAATGGGAACTTGAATGTAGTTTCATTACGGGAGTGTGGAAATATTTTCCGATGAATTTTATGATTCCATGATTTCACTCATTTCAGAATAGAATACTGAAAGAATTGATGTTAACTTTTTTCCTAGAAATGGCACAAGGTTCAATTGGTGAAGTGTGTTGAAATGAAGAATTCTGTATCAGGTCTTATTATGACTCCTGTATCAGGTTTTGAGATAAGATGAGACCTGGTTGACAACACAACATAAATTCTTCCAAGGTAACTAATCGTCTCAGGATATAGGATAATATAAATCGACCCTGACCTCTGCAGATAATCAGATCACAGCTTCAGTGACCCAAAGAGTGTATTGTCATTTCATTACAAGATGTGGAACACGTGAGTGAAGAGAGGAAACGAGGGGAACAGAAATGAAAACAAATCAGAGTCACTCTATTAAAAAAAAAAAAATTGATGCTGCCTTTGTTCTGAAGTGTTTTGATTGTGTTTGAAAAGGCTGTGTTGTTTTGTGGATCAATGGCAAACTGATGTCTGTTTAACACCAGAAAACAGATAAAGATTAAAAAACTGATTTTTTGTGTGTTGGCCTTTCCCGAAAATACCAAAACTTCTTGATGACTTTAGTCTGACCTTGTCAAAACGTCATTCTATTCTAAGCAAGGATATTTACAAGCTCTTACTACACCTGGTATGAGCTGGTGTTCTGGCTGCTTATAGCAATGCTATTACTGAAAAGAAAACGAGCGATGACATTTTGTTAAATGGAGTTGAGTCCTAAACTCCTAAATTAACAACCCTCTCATTTTTTTTTACTTCTCCTTTTCAGATGCAGGTACTGAGGATTAAAACATGTTTAGCCTGCACCTGATTTTTTGTATTTTTGCACCAGATATATAAAACGAGAGCTGCCATGTCATAACCTAATCGTACTAATGTACATATACAACTAAAATTGCTTATGTCGAATATCTGCTTGGAGAGACTTTCTATAGCTGATACTGTGGGCCACGGAAAATCTGAATCAGACAAAAGATTTTCAAATGATTCTCCACAAATTGAGGGCTGGTGTTATTTCTGAGTCTTGCACACTCATTTTGAATAAATGCAGAAAATCCCTGAGTCAGAAAATTAAGTCTAAGTGAGATGACCGGCAGAGTGCAAATGAAAATGGCTTGACAAATCAGCCTGCATGGTTTCTGGCTGCTGGTTAGATTTTTCTGCCATGGTAGCCCTAAAAGAATAGAAAACTGTAATGAGAAAAACCAACAGGAGAAGGTTGGAATGTGACCCACTGCGAGGCTCAATCAAAGGCTCCAGCTTTTTTTGAAAGTTGTACAGAACAGGTAATATGTCATTTTCACAAGATTCCTAATTGTCGAAGCTGAAGACTAGGGCTTTGGCACTGGAGGTTGTTAAGAGCTGGGGGTGCTGAGAGAAAGTGTACGTAGTTACAACCTTTTTCTCTCAAATTAAATCGCCAACATTTTATACCGCAGCAGGCATTACATTTGGCTTTAGGGGCTTTAAAAGCAGATATTTTTAGACATATCTAACCTACAACTGCCACCTTAAAATCCACGATTCTTTTTACTTAGTTACCCAATATTATTTTCATCTTGTTGTACATTTATGCACCTGCGGCCTCCTCAGTACCCAGACTTCCAGCACCCTGGCAACAAGGTTAATAAAACAGGCAATTGCCTGGACCTCAAGCTGCAACAAGGCCCCTACCACAAGACTAGAATTTCTAAGAGCCTGTGTATGATGTACCTGGGATGCTGGTGGAGGTTTTTTACCATAGACTGTTTATAGAGATGGACGATGCATCTTCTCTTCCTCCCACTAACCAGAAATAAAACCTAAACATCCAGGATGCCTGTGAGGACGTCTTGGGCATTTGGGGTCAGAGCCTGCACAGTAGCAAATAAGTGATGGAGCGAGGTCCCAACGATACAAGCGCTTCACCCATCAGGAGTCAGTCATGATGGGTCCCCCCGCTTTTGAAGAATATAATTAAAATCGAACTTGGTGGGAAAATGTACACCCCAAATAACCATCATTGTGAAAAGTGATTTGACCTGTATTTTTACTTTTTAGTTTGGTTCACATCCCCCCAACAAGGAGGTGGGATTGATGACCTGTTCTGCAACCAGCCATAAGGTGGAGATTGAGATGCCTTTGCTTCACTGTTTGGGCGCCATCATGTCGGCCATCTTTATCTACAGTCTATGATTTGAATTTAAACTTTAGTAGTTTAATATTATTTATTTCTATGCGTAGTATGACCTTTGTTTATAATTTTGATTAAAATTATATATAGCTTATAATAAATCGTTTGATGTAGCGCCCCCCCCCCCTCAGTTTTATTTTACCCAGAGACCCCAATGTCTCTATAAGCGCTCCTGCTTGATAGCCTCTCTCTGTCAAACTCATGCATACGCATATTTTGAGTTTATACACACACACACGCACACACACACGCACACAAACCCCTTTTTTTCAGGTTACCACCACACTAAATAATCAGCCGGACAGTTGTGAATGAATTCACAGAAGCTTGGCCAACATGGATTAATGCATTCATTGTTTTGCCCTTTTGATCATTGTTGTGCCCACAAACACTCAGTCACACGCACACACACACACGCACACACAGTATCAACATGGAGTGTCTGTTGCTCCAGCAGCTCCACTGCTCCTGCGTCAAGACATGCTCTCCATCTGTGTCCAGTGCCGGGATTAGACGCTCATTATCCTCTTAGCTCTAAATGGCCCCACGTTCCTGCACTTCGCTGGCCGCCTCAGCTGCTGTCTAAGACTCGGACCGGAGCGTGACACCAAAGCGAGATTCGTGCGTAAAAAAGGACACTGCCCCCCGTTCAGTGGCGTTAGTCGTTGCGCATTACGCGCGGATCGTCGGGACAACCCCTCGCCGTCGTGTGTCAGCGCGTGGAACCGTGTGTGTCTGTCCGTGCGTTACCGTGTCCAACCCACTGATCTTTTGCAGACCGTAATCTCATCAGTGTCATACCGTGGATGCCCTTTCCTCTCGTGCACGTCTTGCCCGCCCTGAGGTTGCTGTTTGCGGCCAAATATTTGGATGAGAGACCGTCTTTTCTAACACTGCGAACTTTTCTTTTTGGAACAGCAAAGGAATCAGTTACATTGACAGTTCCATGCGCGTTTGAACGCGTTGTAAAATGAACATTTGACCGTTGTTCAACTTTCGATCTGAAGAAGACATGGAGTCCACATGTAAAGAAAGGAATCTTCTTTACTTACTTCTCTTTGCAATATGCACAGCCAGCGTTTGCCTCTGTGCTAGGAGGACCAATGCTCGGAGAGCTGGTAAGTTCAACTAAAGCCAAATAATAGAATGTATAATAATTATAATTATAATCAATTAACATTTGAAATCTATATTGAAACTTTGTGGACGGAGCATATTTTGCATGTGTGTATCTTTGTGTTAATGCAATATTTGTTTTATTTTTTAAACTTCACATTTGAATTATTAGATGAAACATAACATTGCAACAACATTTCACAATAAAACTGATATTCTTTGTGACTTTAACTTTTTCTTATATGTTACCTTTTAACAATTAAGGCTAATTGTCAAAATAAAAGTTACTTTTTTACAACAAAACATTGTTCATCATGTTACTGTGTCCATTTCCACCTCAATGATGAGCATCACTACACTGCATCTTAACTATAGTAAGCAAACAGCACTTGTTCATGCTGCAGTTGAAACACTTAATATCTGGCATGTTTGAACTAGGACTCATGACTTAAAGAACAACGAAATGATTAATAATTTCGGACATTTAAAAATAGCCAACATTACTCCCATATGTCAAACTTCCCAACATGCTCCTTTTGACAGAAAACCCTTGTTGATTCAGTCATTTCCACGGAGTCTTTTCTTTTACTCTACCCCACTGCATGCGTCCCTGTCTCTATATCTCTTAGTTATCTTCTGAACACTTCGTTGTCTACCCAGTGTCTTTCCCTCCTCTCTTTCTTTACTCTCCGTTTTCTCTTGCTGTCTGACATGATTCTCCCTCCCTCACTCTTTTTGGACCTACAGGCCATTCACAAGCAGACCAATACGTCTATCTGACAGCACAGAAAACTCACTGCAGTCGAGACTGCCACACCGAGCGCGGCTTTAGTTCTGTCTCCATGACTGCCAGTGACATTTGTGTGTGTGTTTTTTTTTTTATTGTTGGTATTTCTGCCTCATTCTGCCAAGGAGGGGAATGTAAACAGGCTTTGGCATCTACATAAAACATCATATCACAGAACTGGTTTAAATGGAAGATGGTCCTAATTTTTTCATTTTACACTTATTACTATGTACTTTATATCTTATCTAGAAGTTTCTAACGAATGAGAAAATGCCTTTTACATCATCTTCTCCCATTGCCTCACACTCGATACACAACTTTATTAGGTGAAAGCGTTGGAATGAAGAGGCAATGAAAATTTAACACCAGATTATCCTTTCAGATGCAGTGTTTATGTGTTATTCCCAAAGCCGTGCTGAAGAGCAGCACAACAGCACGCATCTTTGTGCTGATTCAATTTTGGATGACTCAGACCTGGAAAGAGCAGCACTTCTCGATGACGGAGATTTAGAATTAGACTGATAGAAAACGTGGCCTGTTCACAAACAACCAGATATTTGAATTTGAGACTGGATTGTTGTTGAGATCCAGTGAGATCAAGGGTTTGTATAAATGCGGCAGAAGCAATGAAATCTCAATAGAAACCAGTGTAATGAAAAAACAAAAGGCTTTATATTTACACAGCCAATAAATAATGACCAATTTAAGTATGATCTAGATTGCTATTTTTTAATTGTTAAAATCACTGTGGTTGTTGAAGTGTTTATTCTATTGTTCGTCTGAAAGGGAGCATGCTGACAAGTTTAAGAGGAAATGCTAAATGTCCCTATCAGTATATATATATATATATATATATTCTTTAAGTTATTTGCATGATTAATTAAAATATAAAGAGTATAGAGTATTAGTGCAGTTATTATTTGAACATTTCTTCCAGCTTAGATTTACAGAGTATAATTGGTAGTTTTAAAATGATATCTGTATTTCTTCACCTCATTACCTTATCTGTTAGAAAGACGCCACATGTTTGGTCCATTTAGAAAAGGCCTACGTGTAGGATGTGACATATGAGATGTTCCTGTGTGCTCCTGCTACCTTATGCTTTATCAATAGTGTGCTTTTTCACACCGTTATGGCCTTTTTGGTCCCACTGAACAGTGACCTTTAGTGTACAGTGACATGATAAGCCACTCAAGTTGACAAATGTCAGGACCTCAAAGCCTGAGAGTGGGGAGACCTGACCTCATCTGTCTCAAGGGAGCTGTAAATGTGGAGCTTCTGGCTCTTTGTGGTTTCACAAGTAGAAGCTGCGGTCATATTGGCAGTTGTCGATGTATTGGTGAGTCTTTGTTCTGACCCTCACCTATGTTCACACAGGCTGGTGAATATCACTATTTTCAGTCTCCTGGTCAGTGTGAATTGAGCAACTAATCTTTCCTTCAATATGAATCGAGTTTACACCGGTACGTTCTGCCTCGGGACACTAGTCCGACATGACAAAAGCTGTCCCCTTGTCCTGGCTGACAGCCTGTATATGTTATCAGACCAAGTGTCAATCATATATATCAAAGCAGTATATCTTTTAATAGGGTTACAAAATCAGGTTGTGACTGGAAAAATTTCAGTTTTATATCGCTACTGAGACCATTTGGTGCCAGCAACCCGTGTGGTCTATGTACAGCTTGCTGTCCCTCGACATTGCTCATACGTGCCAAAGTGAAGAACACCAAAGAGACATTAGAGGTGGAGGAAGAGGAAACACAACGCATCACCATGCCGACGCATCATATTGATGTGACAAGCACTCTAAATTTAGAAACCCACAAATGTTACATATGTAGACGTCCTAGCTTGCTCCTGAAGCCGAAATAACCTTGATACAGGTGCTACCATCTTACACTTTCAACACACTTGTGATCGTGGAGCAGGACCTCGGTGTCGAGGTCCAGACAATACAACCGTGAGTCAGTTTTAGCTATTATTTCACCCTGCTTTATAGCACCACATAGATGTTTAAAATCAAACTTACTGAGAAAATGAAGGCTTGAATATACATCAGTGAGTTCAACAAGTATTTCTGAATGACGTCTTACCAAATGGTTTGTAAGGTTGTGTTATCCCAACCTTCACAATTCATATGGTGTCCAGTTCTTCCAAAATAACAAATTCTATATCTTAATTTTTATCTCAAAAAAGTATCCAGATGACCAGCTACAGGCTAGTGCCAATCAAACGAAGCAGTTAGCTCAAGACCAGCTTCATTAGCCACAGCAAGAGGCCCCCAGAGGAGGCACCAGGATCAATACTCAATCTCTTACCGACTCACATAATCCACCAGGTCCAGGGGTTTATGTTAAGCTTATCAGGATTCATATTGATTACAGATAACAATTTAACTCCAGGCTTTTGACTATTAAAATTTGTACCCACACACATCTTTCAGTACTGTAAGCTGCCGTATGTTGAAGTCCATAGAATATGATTTGAAGAAGCCCCACTCCCCTTCTAGCAGCAATAATTCTGTGAGTTCTCACCCGGACGCTCGCTGGGCCACTCCCCTGGGGAGACATGGATGATCAGGGAATTCAGCTGACATATTGAATTATCTGCTCCGATGGAAGAACAGGGAGAAGGGCACAAGACAGGAGGAGGGATGTCAACAGGAGAGGAGTCAGGAGGGCGGCACAGGAGCGAGGCCGGCTTATTGAATCCGGGGGACACAAGAAATAAGGAGGAGAGGAGAAAAAAAGTGCAAAAGAGAAGTGCAGGAGCTACATGACATTTCAGATCTCTGAGTTCTGCTCTTCTACGTGTGGTCGTGTGTGATCTCCCATGTCAGTGTAAACCAGTGATTTCCTTTTGTCACTTAGAGAAAGAACTCTAAACTAAATCTCTGATAGATATAACTGTTAATATCAAATTAAATGCAGATAACCTAAATCTATTTTATGTCATAACAAAGTCTACTTTTAAATCTCATATGTAGTAATCATATGAATAAGTGTAATTTATAATAAACAATGATCAGCTTCTGATATCATTTTGAAGAGCTCTTTGATGGTCTGAAAGTAGCAATCATCCACATGTACCTATTATGACATAAAGTGCTTGTCTATGAGGCTCTGAGGGCTATTGTGGGCTCATGTTTCTCCATTAAGGCCTGGTAATGCATATATCAGAGGCTACGGTGATGTAATTTCTCTTTCTTGCTTCCACAAGAGCCTCCTGAAGGATTTTCAGACCAGGGCTCAGTGCTGGAATACAATCTCCTCAAGTGCCACAGACTCAGCCCGTTTTTGATGAAAATAATGACATCTGAAGTCAGAGTTAGTTGATATTATAAACCAGTGCGTGGGGCTTCAGGTTATGTCATCTCAAGTCCTTTCTTGTTTGCCCCTTTACAGAGACTCTGGTGAATTACAGTGTCGGCTATGTTCAAAATATCATTGGTTATTTTTGCTAGATTCTTCGACAGGTTTACCTTTATTTAACCTACATTAACACTTTTTTGGACACTGGATAAAAGCTGGAATCACGTGTTAGAGCGAAACCAAAATAATCTGTTTGTCAACATTTCAGCTTTAATCAGAATTCCAAAAGGGAAAACTAATCAAATGAATCCACAAATATACGTCAGGTGAAGAGACATGAGGAAATAACAGTTCTATCTCTCTCTATATATAGTATATATCTATACTGTAGCTCCACTTCATTTAACCTATGTCATGTTTCTGGCCACCTGGTGAATGAGAAACAAATATTTGCCCTAATTTTATCTAAATTTTGGTCTCCTCCACCAGGTCCGGAGAGTAATACGTGACGGGCTGAGCAGCTAAATCCTTCGCTCCATGCAGCTCTTATTTTGTACAAAAGAGCTGACGGCTGTAATTTTGCCTGTTTCAATATAAACTAAAGCCAATATATCAAATAAAAAAGTTTTAATAAGCTGCCTGATCACTATGACACTTGCATGTTTCCTCTTGTACATCCCTTTTTCCTTCCTTGTTTTCCTGTCTCCTAACAATGTCTTTCTGTTTTTATGAACCAGATCGTCTGAGTCCTCCATTGGACATCCAGCTGGAGACAATCAACTGCACAGCCTTCAGTGTACGATGGAAGATGCCCCGGAGACACGTGAGCACCATCACTGGATACAAGGTATTATCCCAAATTGGGATTTTACATGAATTAATGATTCAGTGAAAAATTATGAGCATCTGAGACTGAGCAATCATCGCTCTCCACCTATAACCTTTAATAAACAGTGAACAAAATGGTCTATGGTGGAGGTTTAACATACAATTCAATTCCAACGTAAGTATATATATTATATTGGAATTTCAGTGTTTTTTTGAAAGGTCTCACATATAAATCTAGAGAATTTTTTCCCCCCGGAAATATTGAAAGAAATCGCTTCAAAACTAAAACAGAAGTTGCATGTTGCTTTTAAGACCTCTCCTTCGTAGAAAGGAGTCTAAACAGGTAAACCATTCCTCACATATGTGACAAATCAAATTTTCAGAAGGGATGTTCATTATCATCTGCGAGCCACCGGTGTGGGTGGTGCCAATACTTGTTCTGCTTTTAAAGTGCTCTTCAAACTCACTCTCCAGGAAGTAGACCTTGAGGGCTAGATTGGCATTTTGAAATTTCTGGTGTTTTGATGTAACCTTTTCATGGCCAAATCTTTTTTTTTTTTTTTCAGAGGCAACCTAGTCTGGAAACATGTGGTCTCAAACCCGTGTTGTGTTTCACTCTAAGCGAGCTGCTCTTACCTACGAAAATTAATGGTCTAAGACAGTATTTGATTTGAAAAAAGCTAATTATTTGATAGTCGGCTGTGGTACTTTTTACATTACTTCGTGTGATTAGTGGAATTTAATTGATTTTTTCTTTTTTCATTCTGACACATTTGATTTATTTATACCCAGAGATGTAGCCCAAAATTACCACTTAGTTCCTTCCTTCCTTCCTTCCTTCCTTCCTTCCTTCCTTCCTTCCTTCCTTCCTTCCTTCCTTCCTTCCTTCCTTCCTTCCTTCCTTCCTTCCTTCCTTCCTTCCTTCCTTCCTTCCTTCCTTCCCTCCCTCCATCCTTCCCTCCAGTGTTGTTTTGAGTCAAACATTAACAAAGTGTGGATAGAGTGTGGTTTTATGTGTGTGAGTGTGTTTGTGTGTGTGATGCTTTTGACCATATGTCTACACTAAGAGGATTAGTCAGCTACCTAGCTTCCCCACTACTCACAGATAAACGTGCGTTCATTTAGCCAGTCACTCTGGAAGTTCATTAAAAAATATGTTTCCTCACAGTATTTCCTCCTGATGACGACATGATTAGATAGTGACTGAAGGAAAGGAGAAGGTTCCTTAAGTCAAAGAAACAGATTCAACAGTTATGAATACATATCAAAGCCAACACTGCCAAAATAGTGGCACAAATTCCATGATTTTACTGGAATAAAAATAAGTGTTTGTATGTGTGAATATGCTTTCAGGTCTTCTACACTGAGATAAGGAACGGAAATCCATCGGAATCAGCCTCTTTGATGGAAGTGCCTCTCAGCTTGGACATGCTGACCACTGTAAGTGGATATTCAGGGCTTTTAACTGTGCTTTTCTCTGGATGACACATCTACATGCATAGTGAACTTAATTTAAGAAAACTCTGATGTGCCTCTAACATCCAGTTTGGACAGAGAGGGCAATTTCAGCTGTGATAGTCAACAAAACCTTTGCAGTGCTGATCAGAGCCTCAGAAGTAATATTTCCTTGAAAAAAACAAACGTAAAATAACAAATATTTAGAAGATGAGGTAGGCCATATTCTAAATGTTTCTTATTGGTATCAAATCCATTGAAAATACCAAAACCAACTGTGAGGTTATAAAATGATTTGTGTGTGTATTCAAAGCCCGATTCATTATATTCCTCTGTTCCATAGATCTCTGTTGTCCATAAAGTATTGAATCATATTGCTTTGGTTGACATGTTGTATCTTTATGATGAAAATAATAACTGTAGTTTATTGTAATGCACCGATCTGCTGCCTTAATACCAATGCAGCACATGCACTATCCTTACATGTTTTAGTTACATGTTTGTAGTTACTTCTTTACAAGGTCATGGGTGATTGATTTTGTTAATGGAATTTGTTAAGATAATATAACATAATAGCTGGAATTCTTTACTTTTAATATTTAATCGATGTTTATATTATATTTTACTTTAAATGTCCTTAATATCACTGTTTCAATCAAAACTCATTGACCACATCTGACCTGAGATGAAAGTTATGACAACACCTGTGCTGTGGTACTTAAACATTGATGGACACCCCTGCTCTTCTTTTCTCAAAGGGCCAATTTGATGGACAAGCCAGTTTTGTAAGTATCATTTAAACATCTTCAGTTGACCCTGTCACTTTTTTCATATATCGCAGTGAACATTTTCTAGATAGATTTGACATACCTTCCACCTCCAGTCGGTTTATTTTATCATATTTATATTTCTTCCTGCCTTCCTTGATTTGTTCTTGCTTATTTTTCCTATCTGAATCTCTTCTCCCGTTCCTCCACATCAACGGACTTCTAGGATGTGTACATCGGTGACCTGAAGGTGAACGCTAAGTACCGAGTCAGTGTTGGAGCTTACGGCTGGGCCGGGGAGGGCAGACCCAGCATGCCCAGGGACATCAGCACCGCCTCACATGGTAAGAATATGTGAGTAGTAGGAATCCATTATACAACTGATGACATTATTACTACCACTGTTTTATTAATAACTTGTCAATGAATATAATTTATCTCTACCCCGTCAGAAATGTGCATGCGCCCGTCTCCCCCCGCGCAGCCGGTTGTCATGGCTGTGTCGGACACGGAGCTGGCGTTGTCATGGCAGCAAGGAGAGAGTGAAGGAAGCGCACCTGTCCTTCACTTCCTGGTGGCCTACATCAGGTCAGTCAAAAATTATGAATCAACCTTCAGAAAAACTAATTAATGAAGCCTCATCAAACTCATCGGCACCGGCACATAGAAACAAACACACACACACACTCACAGGGACATATGTTTGATCATACACTATCCATAACATACAACAGTTAAAACCATTTAAAACCTGAAGTGGTCACGTCATGGAGTAAAACGCCGGGAGTGAGAAGCCGTGTTCCATTGATCGGTGTGCGAGGAAAAGTTAAAAAAGCTGATTGGTTTTCTCTGCTTCCTGTTCATCCTTTTAATTGATACGCTTTTTGAAAGAGAAGTTGAGAGCTTTTCCCCTCAACACTGGTCTGATGATAACCATGATCACAACCCAGATCGCTTGATGGGTCCATTATCCACAGCAAGGGTCAGGCCCCAAATTACAGCCAAGATCTCAAGACTTCTAAAGTAAATGTTGAGAAATTACAAAGATGATGCACACAGCTGGTAGAGTTTTAGATGTAATGGTGCGGCCATTGAAATAATGGTATCTCAAAGCGATAGTTGGAGATTAATTTTCTCGCTGAGCGTTCGATATAAGGATCAATACCACTCCCGGGCCTTTGAGGTAAATGTGCAGCTGGAACCAGCAGCAGGCAGAAGCAGCCCCCCTGGTTCAGACTGAAGGCAACAGAATCCCCCCCACCAGCACCTCTGAAGCTCAGTGATTAAACTCCAGCTCTCATTAGTTGAAGCTCTACGCAGAGTGAAATATTAAAATAGGATGGGATGATATGGCCGAAAAAATAATCTTTGCAATATATATTTTACTTTTTTTACATTCCTAATGAAAGATTTCCTGCACTAATTATAAATATTGTTCTATTTCCCAGCCCTATATGTATAAAACAATAAGTTGTGGTTTTAAACTAGAATTAATAACAAATCTCTGAGCGAAAGAGGTGCTGGCAGGGCTTAACACCAGGTTAACAGAGCGGAGTGACTCCCTGGCTCTTAAACAGGTGGGAAAGGGATTTCGATCTTTTAATTTTCCAAAAGGCTGAACTGTTTGTTCAGATGCAGAATATGAATCAAGCTTTTTTACCATTAACAACATACTAATGGTTTGAATTTAATAGGAACTGTGGAATTCTATAGGAGACATTAATTCTATAAAGATATGATAGCTAATGGATTTTTTATTTCTGAGCAAAATACGGCGGAGTGCTTTACTGACACAACGTAATCAAACAGGATGAAGCAGCATACTAAGAGATAATGAACCTCTTTCTAAACTTTTGTCTGTTTATCTATATATATTTAGATATATGCACATTTAGCCTATGCCTAAACAGACTCTCTTTATCCTCCCATTGTTACATGTCTGCAATACAGAATCCACAGCTCTCTTTGTACAGAGAATCCCGTGAGCTCCCTGCTGGTCTGTTCAGTGTAACCGTGTGTATTTTGACATGAGGGTCAGTTGGGACATAAGACAGAAAGAAGCCGGCCTCTGTCTAGTCATGTCCAGCCTCAAAACACATCAACACTTCACACACACACACACACAATCCTCCAATGTCTCAACAAGTCCTCAGGCTGCGACGTCCAGGAAGTTGAGGTCAGAAATAATTGCCTGGAGTCATCTCATGATTTGATATAATTAGTAGATTGAAATTTAAAATGCTGCCACAAGTTTTTCTTTTCTAAGAACAAAAAATATGTAAATAATAATAATAATAATATGAAAAGAAAAGAAGCGTTAAAAACAAAGAACAATTGCCTTCATGGTGTAAAGTTAACACCCTGTGATTGAGGAAGGAGAGAGAGAGAGGCAGAGGGACACTGTCACTTCCTATGACAGAGCAACAGGAATCAGTGTCTGTTTTTGCTTGTGGGGGCATTTTTCACACAAAAGAGACATCTCATCGGCAATTTCTTTCTGCTCTCACATCAAAAGAGGTCTTGCTGAAGAGAGACATTGAGCGGTGACCAAGACGACTCTATTCAGCGGATAGCTGTAGCTGCAGGCGCCCGGATTCGGCACACAAACACAGCAGCTGGAGATGCTATCCTCAAAATATATAAGTTCAGGAGTTCATTATTTTGATTATTTTAATGCTTTCAGGCTTAAAGGGCCCCAAAAAGTAACACAGAGAAAACAAAAACTTATCAATTAATTGCTTGTTTTGCTTTGTTTGAAGTTATCAGTATTTTTATGTCTTTGAATTATTCAGAGCTACAACTTGGAGTAATTGTTTCCCCTGCAATCATTTCCCTGCACATGTTCAGGTCCACGGAACAGCAGGAGGAACAAAACGTCCATCCTTCACAAAAGCATCACATCATCCTCAATACAATTATTGTTGTAATGTTTTATTTTTTTGATTTTGGGGGAACGAATCAACTATAAACCAGCGATGATTTATTAAATGTAGAAAACAGAGAATGTAAAACAAAGAAACTGTTAGATTCTCTAGGTTTTTACAATTTTAAGCTGAGACCTTTTTAGACCTCTCAAAGACAATAAGGAATTAAATTTAGATAAATTACAACAGGTATGAAGGAATATGGAAGACCCTGAAAAGATATATACCTTATTATATATAGGTATATACAAATTATAGTATTAACCTTAAAATGACACGTTATCTATCAACTACAAACAGTGGCAGTAGGTATACATTGAATTTCACCCAATTCAGACTCCACAGAAACATGTATAATGATCCATTTGTTTTTTTTTTGTTTTTGAGTTTTGATGCATGCCCTTTACTCCTCAGGCCAGAAATGGACACGGAGTGGACTTATATTCGTGAGCCCATTGAGACTAACTCGATGGTTTTGAAGGGGTTAATGCCGGAGACGGAGTACCAGTTTGTTGTCAGGGCCGTCAACGTGCATGGACTGAGCCCACCCAGCAGCATCAACAACCCCGTGCGCACTCTAGGTAAGAAAATGCCTTGTTTTGTGATGAAAGCTTCGTCTCAGGCCCCTCGTTAGTCTGCTTTCCATCGCATCTGAAAAACAAAGTTTACTTTCAACAATACACCCACTCAGATCTAAACAGAGCAGCATTACAACAATATCCAGAATGAAATCACAATCAAACAGTTACCCTGCTCAACCGCAATGTATAAACCTGAGTGTTACTGTGGAGACAGACACTTCCTTTTTCCACCAACATGAAGAAGAAAAGTTTTAAACTGAGTCAAAGTTTCTATCGAGCTTTCCCTCAGTCAGAGCGGAGGCAGCAGTCGCATCACCGACAATTATTCTAACTCTTAGTTTGCCTCTTTGTTTGCATCCTATTATTTCCCTTTTTAACTTGTGTTTCACCTTGTAACTGTGTTTTGAAAGGTGCTATGAAAATAGAGTTTATATTTAGTATCATATTACTAATGTACTTTACTTTTTTCTATAAACATATTTTTGATTATTTTCAGTTGGAACTGATGCATATTTTTGCTATTATAAAGGTGTCATGACATAGCAAAGCAAGGGGACTTTAATAGCACCATTCAAACGTGGCAATTATAGTGTTTTACAGAGGAATAGAAGTGTCTTTGCAAGGTTCACAAAACCTCTTCAAATCAACATGAAGATCATGTTGACATGTAAAACATGAAGGAGCATGAGTAGGATGAACACTGCAGAGTTCTAACTCATGCAAACTGTGCACAGTTGGACAGTTGGTCTCTCAGTGTCTGCTTGAATGTAGGACAGCGGCTGTTAGTGTGGCAGTGGGTTTCGTGTCTGTTGCTCTGGATTGACGGAGATACATTATCATCACATTATTTTTATTTAGTCAGCTGCTAGTGGTGTGTGGGGGAGGGGGGCGGTCAGGACTGATTGATATTAAACCACACAGACTAAAAAACATGCAGTATTAGCGATGTCATAATGGAATGATGGCCATGATATTCAATCAGCGTGCATACAGATTTGTGTGTGTGTGTGCATGTGTGTGCGTGTGTGTGATTGTGTGTGTTTGTGTTTGTGTTTGTGTGTGTGTGTGTGTACTCATTTCCATTATCGCTTTGGGACCATTTCCTGCATAAACACTGACATGTCAGGACCAGTAGACCTCATGGGGACTAAAGCCTGGACCTAATGAGGCAAAACATCATTTGTGTGTGTGTATTATTGTTTTGCATATCAGGCTTTAGCAGTGTGACAATATATGATTATTTTAAGTTAACCGTCAGAAACACATTCCGGCTACACTTGCTTCACACGCTACATTACCTGATGTCTCAGAGAGACAGAAGCCCAGCTAGAAAGTCGGACAGGGGAAGAGGTTATATGAAAGAAGCTGAGAATAATCATTGAAAGTTCCATGAAACAAGATAAATGGAGCGAGTCAGAGGAACCCAGGGAGACAGACGGACAGAAACCAAGAGATAGAGGAGCGTGGTTTCTCAGCAGGGGATAAAAGCGGGTTACGTTCGAGTCTCATCAGACAGGATTAAGGACAGGATGCCAGACCCCTTCTCTGCCCATCCACACCCCTGATGAATGCACACGCACAGACACACTTACACACACACACACTACTTGCATGCAGGCACACAATGCACCGCTTCTTGAGTGAGCAGCGGGGGTGGGTGTTGAATGACTGACTGACATACTTTTCTTGTTGTTGCTCTATGTGAGAGCATGTGTGTGTATGTGTGTCTGTGTCTGTGTGTTTCTTCTAAGAAACAGTGTGGTATGGATTGAGGGGGATTGTTACACAACAGTAGATTAGTTTGTGGGGGGATTCTTTTCTTCTTCTTTTTGGGTGACCCCCGCCTCCCTGTATGCTAGCACTTAGTACTCAGGATTTAATGTTATTAGGCAGCACAAATTAGCACTTTAAATCTTGGCATCAATTTAAGCTAAAAGGTAAAATATCCACAAGATATTTGATAAAAGAAATGTGTATAGGTAGATATCACTTTACATAATTGCATGATACTGTAGAATTAAGATAGATAAGGAGGTGGAGTAGTGAGGACACAGAAGGGAGGAGATGCTGTTATGTAAGATAAGATTATGCGTCCTGAGGATAAGGTGAATGGGCAGAGAGCTGTTACATTTAACATGTACATTGTTATGTGTCAAATTCTTAAACATCTTAGACTTAAAGAAAATACATCATTAAATCAATGAAAAACATACAACAATGTGTACCATACATATTATATGACATTGTACAAAAACTAAACACTAAATGTATAACAACAAAAGGTAAGAGGGATTCTGGGTTTACTGATAGCAGCTGAATTAAAATGAACCCTATTATATTTGTAGTACATTCATCCTAATGATTAGTGTGGACACTGTGACAAAATACACTAGTAACTAATAGAGCTTGACTGATATATTTGTTGGCTAATAATTGGGGCAGATATGAGCCTTGCAAAGACATATCTGTATAAGCTCAAGTTTGCCAAATATATAAAATGTCTTAAACTAAAAACTTAAATTTAAACACAACACATTTTTACAGAGTTAACAATATAGAAAAGATGTGCGTTCCTGTTGGTTTCAGTCGTATTCACTGTCTGGCTTTGTCTTTGTACACAATGAGCTTCCTATGGCGGAGTTCTGTACAGAGGAGACACCTTTCAGTATGTGGTGCAGCAGCCTTGGTTCAGGCTAACAGGTAGACTCACAGGCCTTCTTCACAGCAGACATGTTGACCCTTGTCCCTGAAGCACAGGCCAATGGCTCCGCTGTAGTCAAGAGTCCCACTAATTATCTACGTACACTTGCACGTCAAAATGTCTCCTGTGAAAAAGACCTATTGAGAAACTGTGTTATTATTGTCTAATGTTTCATCATCGTCATTATAAAGTATGGTCAAATTTGCCACTATATCATCATTCGTTATAAGAAAACATTTCCCCAAGAGTTGACCATTGTTCTTCAACACCAACTTCAGTGACTCAGTCATTATTGCTTGTTGTCTAGGTCACATACAACGTCGCCATTATTCATTTCTGACCGAAATATCATTGTCATACATTGATGGTGATAACTGCAAATGGAGGGAAAAGTCCAAACGTGGATACGGATGGTTTTGTGGTATTTGTGTAAAATCAAAGATCTGTCCTGCCATTAAGGATGGGCGTTTGCCAGCCTTTTGCCACTTAAGACAGATAATCCGGTAAAAAGGGCAAGAAATCCCAAAAATGTTGACATATTTGATGAGGCGGATGCAAGAGCTCGGCTTTGACACAGCAACCACAATATCTTGAGCTGAATTAAATATAACTTTCTTTTTATAGCGCCAATTCACAACATCCAGGCCCTTTACATCGTAGGGTTAACAGTTAATGACAGCTGGTAATGTTGTGATAATCTTGAGCTCGGCAGAAGATATTTTCCAAAAAACTGGGCTCACATATTGAACATATTCATGCTACAAACCCAAGTAAATTTGGACTTTACAGTACGTTTGCACTGTCACTCCCTCAGCTTCTTGTTTTCTTATGGTGTCATTCTCTGAACTGCATTGACTGTTTTTAACTCATTTGACATTCCAACCATTCAAAACGTCATCCCTCGTGTCCTTTCACTGTTTGTAGTAATAGCCATGTTATAACCTCCACTCTCCTTCTTAACAGGTGCAGCAGACGTTGGCAGTGGTGATTATGGCCGGTACATCACAGATCCCGGGAACAAAGATGACGATGGCTTCGACGTCGATGACTCTGATTACGACATCTTTATCGAGGAGGTGGGTCTTAACCTGAGAGAGCGAGATTGTAATAATGGAAAGTTGTATCTCATTCTTTCATTTCCTTACTCATCTGCCCCCCATTAGTTAAAGCCATTCCCAGATACTGATGCAGACAACAGGAAATCCCAGCTCCGCTCTCGCTCTGGTACGCCACCTGGTCGAAACGTTGTTTACCGTATGAACACCATCGCTCCACCCAACGTTACTGCCCCACCAGTTTCCACCGTCCCAGACTTCTCAGATCTGATCTTCGACACCACCTCAGAGCCGAGTACCACCCTTGACACCACAACCACTGCCCCACTCACCACCACCAGGTAAGATGTACCCCAGAAGTCTCTGGCTTTCCCTTTGTCAGCTTTACTTTACTGGTGATGTACAGCTAATGGTAATGGGCATCAGTAACTGGAGAAGGTGATGCCTTTTATAGGAAGAGTTGAACATATTAGGTGTTTGCAGAGGACGAAAAAACAGGTCTATTAAGAAGTTATTTTCTATCTTAGCAGATACACATCTTATTGGTTTTCCTCTGGTTCTTTGATTGCAAGATTGCTGACTTTCCTGGCTTTCTACAAAAGCCTTCCATATTTTCTTTCTCATGCTCTTTCACTTAATTATGCGATAAAGATGGTGATTTCTGCAGTCAAATATCACATCAATTTGAGCTGTCAGTCTCCCGGACTGTGATGAACGTTGTGTCATTAACAGGGGCAAATAGAAGCTGGCCTAATTTGCCATCGCTCATTTGGTTGAATATGTAACTTTTTCCTGAGGAAGAAAAGGTATGTGTATAAATACAATGAACGTGCTATTAACTTAACTTCTGAGATTGAACTCAAAGGCACTACTGAGCATATTTTTTTGAGTGGATAATTTCCCCGTTTCAAAAAAACCTTCCATCGGCATCAAGTTCCTTTTACGAAATGTTCCTTTCCTTACGGAGATTAAAAACATCACTACAAATGCTCAAACAAGCATGCTGGGCCAGTAGGTGGCGATAAAGTCTACATTAATGGTCCAAGTAGTATCGGGTGAGGCAGACGCCCAGAAATGCCGGTAGTGTAGTGCAGCAATGTTATGTTTAGCTGCAAATTTTGTTGACCCTAGCAGTGGTTACACAACGTAGAGCAACCGGTAGAGTTGTAGTTAGTGTAGCAGTTTTGTAGTTTCAGTGACTTAAAATGCCATTTGCGTTTGGATGAGCTTTCTCCTTATCTTCCTGTTTGAATCCACCTTAGCATCACGTTGCCGACCACCACCACCATACCGACCATGTCCCCCTGGAAGGGTGACGTGCCTCGTGTGTACGAACTGACCTGCGATGACACTGTGTGCCCCCCCGACAGCTTCTGTCTCAGTGATTATGACAGTGGAGGTTCTCGCTGCCACTGTAACCTCGGACGAAGAGGAGACGATTGCTCTGAGGGTGAGGGAATTGTGGTTGAGTTGAAAAAAAATAGTTTGCACCTATTTCCATCAGCCCATGCATATATTATGATTGTGCCTTTTGTTCTTCTTCTTCAGTGGTGTCAGTGAACTTTCCCCGGTTCCATGGCTACTCTCACATGACCTTTGAACCCTTAAAAAACTCTTACCAGACCTTCCAGATCACGGTGGAGTTCAAGGTAAGATAATGTGCTGCTAACACTATTATGCTCAACTTGACAGTGGTGAAACATGTATTTGAAACAGCGTGTGTGTGGTGCAGACAGACTCTGAGGATGGCTTGCTGCTGTACTGTGGAGAGAACGAACAGGGGAGAGGAGACTTCACCTCTTTGGCCTTGGTACGAGGCAAACTTCACTACAGGTGAGGGGGAGAGTGACTCACATCTTGTAGCATATTTCCAGTGTGCAGCACTTTAGATTCTCCAAGGAAAGAAACACTTCAGTATAATGTGAGCTGTTACATAAATGGACTGCATTTAGCCTCACATCGTACCACTCGAGGGGCTTGATTGCCTTTGACTTTTGTGTGAACAGGTTTAACTGTGGCACCGGAGCAGCTCAGATAGTCAGTGAGAGTCGTGTTGTTCCTGGTCAGTGGCACACGGTCACTGTCTTCAGAGACGGCATGAGCGGCTGGCTTCGTATGGACAACGACACCCCGATATCTGGACGCGCACAGGTAACAACAGCAAACATGGAAAATGTACTTTCAAATGCTTCATGTTTGGTAAGTTGTCGGATATATACCCAGTAGGCTGTGGTAGATGATGCAAAGCGTGCATTGCATTAGATTATCTTATAAGTGAGCTAAACAATAATGGTATTTCTATACCTGTTTAAATATTGATTTAGAGATCACTACATTCTCATTACTAATGAACCGATATTGATGAGCTTTCCCTCTCCTGTTGTGTTAATAACAACAAAGAATATGTTATCTATTACTCACAATTGGCTTTCCAGGGATCATATCATCAGAATCACTGAGGAGTGTGTTTACAGTACTAACGTGTGTGTGCTGTGTGTTTCTCTTGCTGTTTCAGGGCCAGTACACAAAGATCACCTTCCGCTCCCCGCTGTATTTGGGGGGATCCCCGAGTGCTTACTGGCTGGTCAGGGCGACGGGGACCAATCGTGGCTTTGTCGGCTGCATTCAGAGTCTGAGCATCAACAACAAGGCCACAGACATCAGGCCGTGGCCTCTGGGTAGAGCTCTGAGTGGAGCTGATATAAGTGAGGGTTGTTTGTCTTTGGCTTCTGCCAGTGTCGTGGAGTTCTTGTCCATATTCCTCATAGGGCGCTGGTTCCCTTAGGTTTCTGTGTTCAGCTGGGGAGTTTGATATTAGTTTTAAAGGCTCTGTTATGGTGCTAGACTGATCGATCAGTCAGGCAATCTATTAGCACCAAGGGCGTTTTGAGATAAGCTGCCGTTGCCTGCCACTTGAATTTAGCATCTTTATTATCATTACTAAAAAAATATGAACAAATTAATATTGTCAATATATAAATCAACCATTGGCCACCTTCTTCTCTAAAAATCAGCATGGAATATCAACCATTCTAACTACTCCGTTGAAGGGAACCACTTATTTTGGCCTATACATTTGATAAAGTCCTTTGAATTGTGGATAGCAAAAAAATAAATCTGACTAGCATACCATGACACAGCCTGTTGGGATTGAGAGCAGTTGCTACCAAAAACACCAGCTTCAGTCTTAAAATGTCTCTTCTTCCTGCCTTGGTAGTGTTTATACACCCAGTTGGAAATTATGTGACTGCTGTTATCACCAGGTGTCTAATAAGTAGTTAAAATCTGAATATTTAACACTTGAACAAATGACAAAACCACATTTAAGGAACTTTATTTTGACATTCACTTCATTTTCTTTAGTCCATGTTCCATACCGCAAACAATGGAAAGGCAGGGTTTTATCCTACATCACAGCTTTTAGCCACATTTTTGGGGATCTATCAAGTCGTCCATCTTTTTTACAGTAATTGGTAGAGATATAAAGGCTGGTTCTGCCCTAATCACCTCTCATCCCCTTCCTGCTCTACACCAGGTGAGTGCAGCGACAGCGTGTGTGACCTGGTCAGCTGTGCTAACGGCGGCGTCTGCTTCGCAAACCGCGCTGACGGCTACATCTGCCTGTGCCCACTCGGCTTCAGGGGAGCACTTTGCGAAGAGAGTGAGTCAACCCTGGTTTCCCTTCCTGTCACGCCTACACACAGAGCAGTCATTTGTCTTGTTTACAGACGGGTTGTAGAAGTCCCTGTGGTTGGACCTTACCCAGTGGCTGTCATAAACTGTCACGCAGACCTTTTAAGGTAATTGCTGAACAGTTAAATGCTATATAAAGAAAATTGGTTGAGATGAGGATTTTTATTTCTCATATCGAGGCGCTCAGGGACTAATTAAATGTCAAACCAGCATTTTGAAAATATAACCTTCCACTTGCTTTTTATCCTCCCGATGTCTTTACTTGCATTTACTTCTTGTCTCATCAACTTCTCCTCCTCTTCACTCTTAATCTTTTTATTAAAAAAACGACCGCCTGTTGTTTTCTCTTTTCCTTTTGTCATACTCATCAGGCTTCTCACTGTCCTCGCCGCTCTTCAATGAGACAGTGTTTTCGTACGTCGTCCTCCCCTGGCCTCAGTCCTCTCAGAGTTATCTGTCCTTCACGGAGTTCGAGATCACGTTCCGACCATCGATGCCAGACGGGATGCTGCTGTACAGTGATGACGCCGGCAGCGGGGACTTCCTGGCTATAAACATGGTGGACAGATACGTGGAGTTCAGATTTGACTGCGGCTCTGGAGGAGCAGTCATAAGGTGCCGGACAGATCTCCTGCTTTTTCTATTGTGCGGTTTACATTCTTCTTCCTTAAGTAGATGTTTCCAACTGAATGTGATGACCTGTGCTACAGGAGTGAGGAGCAGATCAGTCTGGACACATGGCATGAGCTGAGGGTGTCTCGCACAGCGAAGAGTGGTATCCTTCAGGTGGACAGCCAGAGGCCAAGGGAAGGAATTGCTGAGGTACTTAGCCTCTATACCTGTTGCATTACGCTGGTTTTTGTTATTTTTCACCACAAGAGGGCAGACAATATTCAGATAACCTCTGCAATGGAGAACTCACACACTATTATTTGCAGATGGCTGTTTACTAACACTTATAGAAGAAGCAAAGAAATATGGGAGTACCACTGAAGTCACCTTGTGAATCTGTAATATTTCATTCTGATGTACCCTGCTTTGGTTTGGCCCTCTGACTTCAGAGATAAATATCAGGCTGATTCAATTTCAAAAACATAATTTCAGTTATTCAACATCATGTAGAAACATCACAGAACAAAAAGCAATTATTACATTAAATTCCAGTGACATATAAAGGTTCAAATCTACCTCTGTTACATGTGATTAGTTTTTTCCAGCATCTTATACAAGTTCAAAGGGCCTGAGGAGTGGGAATTATATAAATGTATTTTTTTCTGGCTAGATTATTTATGAATGGTTGTGATAATGACTCTTTCTCTTCAGGGAGCTTTTACTCAGATCAACTGCAGCTCCCCCCTCTATATTGGAGGAGTACCAGCATATGATAAAACCAAGAGGACGGCAGGTGTTATCAAGCCCTTCTCTGGAATTATTCAGAAGGTAGTGTTATGTTTAATCCATTAACAGTCTGAATTTTTACACCATGTCTCACTTCATCTAAATCGTCCTCCCCAGCTGATACTCAATGACCGCACCATCCCAATAACAACTGCCACTGCCGGTGGTGTTAACGTGGCGAACTCCGCACACCCCTGTGTGGAAAGTCCCTGCGCCAATGGAGGAACCTGCAGACCAAAGTGGGATGGATATGAGTGTGACTGTCCCTTAGGCTATGATGGCCGGCACTGCCAGAAAGGTCAGTTGCAGAAGGCAACACGATCCTTCTTATATGAATTCTAAGCAGGTTATTTGATCAATTATCATTTATAGACCAGCACATCCCAGAGGTCGATGGGACTGTATTCATTCATAGAGCATTTCACAGTTCATTGCATTGGGACTAGAGAAAAGTAATAATCAAATCGTGTTATTCATGACAGTGAGAGTTACAATATGCTTTCCATATCTATTTTTAGCATTTTTATCTTTTGTAGAGTAAACCTTAAAAACAACAGATTTCCACCATTAACTCTCTTTTTCAGAAACTATTTTAGAGAAATTAATGTTTCTGTTTGTGCAGAATTTATGGCTTTAACAATGTGAGGAAATCTTTCCTCTTCTCATGGATTAAATGATTTTTCTCTCCATTATCATGTCATTTCATGTGAAATACTCCACTGGACGTCGTAATCCCTTAAACCTATTTATGCCTTCTGTGTTTTTAATGCTTTCACTGAACAGAGTGTGGGAATTACTGTTTGAACAGTAAGTTTTCTTGGATGAATAAAAAAAAGAAACATCTTAACTTTTTACTTTATCTTTGAGAATATGTGTATTTCCCTCTGTAGTCATTCATGCTGTAGTTTGTGTTGCTGCTTAGCTGTAGCCAGTAGATGATAACATGACATGATGATGCTGCCCCCTTGTGATGGTATGAAGTACTAAGCAGTATTTTCTCTGCACAGCCGTGACTGAAGCCATTGAGATCCCACAGTTCATTGGGCGGAGTTACCTGACTTACGATAACAGAGATATCCTCAAAAGGTCAGTTTTACAACCTTTACTTAATAAATCTGACAAACCTGGTGTCATTTACAGTCGATACGTTGTAATTGGAAATCTTGAAACATTTCACTATCACTACACACTAATGATGAGTAATGTTTCTTGCAGACCCAGTAAAGGTGTTCATGCTGTAATCTAACTTACCGGCTTGTATTTGATCACATGTAAACTTTTCTCCTTTCAGGGCCTCGGGATCCAGGACCAACCTTTTCATTCGTTTTAGGAGCACAGTCCAGGACGGCCTTTTGATGTGGCGAGGAGACACTCCAATGAGACCCAACAGTGACTTCCTGTCTATGGGGCTTCGGGACGGTGCTCTAATCTTCAGGTACTTGTTTAATAACTACTTATGATACTAGTACAGGAGAGTATTTGTGCTAAACATAAGAGAAAATATATAATGTCCTATTTGAAGAAATATATTTTTTAATTCTGTGATATTGGTAAAGTCAAGGTTAAGAATAAAGGAATACGATTTATACTGTCAATGTATTTCAGCTATCACTTTTGATATTTCGTCTTCATTCTAAAAATTTTATTTTTACCCTTTTCTTAACATTTTGACTTCATTCTCGAGATGCAAAAATTTAAAATCCTCCCCTGATTTACTTCAATGTCATACTTGACATTTTAACTGTATTATTAAAATGAATAGTGAATAAAAAAGCTGGGGGAAAACGGGCGAAAGTGGAGAGGGGAACAAAAGCACTCGGAGTCAGAGTGGATAAAACCTTTTAGAGAACCAGGATTCATCTTCTCAGCATCATTCACTCCAGTGTAACTAACTTGACTCGTTGTATATGTTGTTCCAGTTATAACCTGGGCAGTGGTGCAGCTGACATCATTGTCAACGGGACCTTTAGCGATGGGAAGTGGCACAGAGTCAAAGCTGTGAGGTAAGCTCTAAAAAAAATCTATGAAGAGTTCCCATCTAAGGTTTCTCTGTTGTTGTCATCACTAAAACTACAGACATTGTTTAGGTCTATTTATCCAATTGCTTCAAGGCATTTCTGGTCTCTGACCATTGATAGCTCCCCTCGTAAATCAGAAATGAAAGGGTTTCCACACCCTTTCGCCAACTGGCCTGCTGATGCCACAGAACTCTGACATATTATGATGTTATAGATTGATATTGACATTTATACATCAAACACATATGGAGCAATATTAGTATTATCTTAGACAACAACATCAGAAAACACAGACTTGAAGGATGTTAGAATTCTCTGCAGTGCTGAGGGAAACCGAGTTAAGTTATAATTCCTTACTCACCTCCCAATGACGAACCCCTTGCACCTCCCAGACAGTAATTTGATCAGTAATTTGATCTGAACTAATCCATAAGAGTATTGATTGGTGTGGCTTCAAGGAAAGGTTATTTGGTAATCTTCTGCAGAGGCATGGTAATAGTCTGTCCAAGTGGAAATTGAAAAATCCAAGGACAAATTTAATTCCTTTAATTACTTGGTGAAAGCAGAAAAGGTAATCACTGTAAAAAGAAGTGGGATTCATCTTCACCATCACTCCTCTCCTCAGGGACGGCCAGTCAGGCAAACTGACAGTCGATGACTATGGAGCGAAGACGGGGAGGTCGCCCGGCAAGATGAGACAACTCAACATCAACGGACCCTTATATGTTGGTGGGTGAAGCTCAAGATATTACGTCACACAATGTTTTCACATGTTCTCTCCACTCTAATGTCTGTCTTCTCTGTGTGCTCCTTCTGAAGGTGGCATGAAAGAAATCGCTCTGCACACAAACAGACAGTACATCGGCGGCTTGGTGGGCTGCGTGTCCCACTTCACACTCTCCACTGATTATCACTTAGCGCTGGTGGAGGACGCTGCCGACGGCAAGAACATCAACACCTGCTCAAACTAGAAACTTGCTCCGGGAGACGAAGAGTCCCTCTCCAGCGCAGCACATCCATCAGCTGACTCGTCTTCCTCAAACTCCGCCAGCACCAAACGAGTGAAACAATATCAATTTAAAACTTAAAGTGGAAAAACAGTTACGCTACTTTGAGTCACAGGAGCCATTTAAGTGGCTGTTGTGTGCAACGTTCCCACACCGATGTTTTGCTTTAGCATTGACAACCTGATGAATTGCTCTAAAAACCAGTTTGGACACATGACAGCAGCAAAAAAAACTAAACAACCAGAGGATATTACAAAGCACAAGTACTCTGTGAAAGGAGGGGAAATTCTTAGCGTTGTGTGTGATGTGGGTCTTTTGAAAAACCTTTTTGAAGGACATTTTTCATGGGATGATTCCAATACTTACCTTTTTTTTTTTCTTTTTTTTCACTGTAAATCCTTATTTGATTGCTGGAAGAACCAAGAGATTCGAGGGATCAAGAGTCATCACAAGTTTTCCATGAACCCGACCTAGAGCAGCGAGCAGAGATAAACTGCTTTGTAGAGGATTTGGGTGTTGGCCCTAGAGGATTTCTTTTGTTTTTGTTGTGCATTTGTGTTCTTGTTCGTGATGTGTTATCAGTCTGTAGACAAGCTTTTTCTAAAGTCTTGATTGATGTCAGGTTTTTAAAGGTTGCTAGTTTTGGAGGGTGGGGTGGAGTTGTTGTTGGATGGGGGGGCGGTGTATCAGCTGCACAACAGTTGTTTCTTTTTACTTTCTTTTAGTTCAACGTGCTGCTTTTTTTGGAACTCTCAGATGCTAGTCACATGAAAGTCTGGTGTGGACACGGTGAAGTAGCCAAAATCCTGGAGAACGTGTGCGTGACACAAGGCTGCTGCTGGTATTTGACAGGAAGCCGCAGAGCTGTGGTCACTGAGCTTTCTGTCTCTTGTTTTCACACCAGAGGAAAATAGATCTATCCGTTCAGTGTATTTTATAAATATTTATAGGAAGAAAATTGACAGCTTCATTTGTTTAAAGATTGAATTCGTCATAAAATCTGTTATAAATCAACCGTTTTTATATTGATTTACTTAAAGTTATGTAGAGACCGACAAATGGCTTTTTATGGCCTGAAGCATTTTCAACAAATGTATACAAATTTGAAAAGAGGTTGATTAAATGAAAAGCTCCATGTGGCAGGCGTGTGACTGAAGAGGACGTGCACTGAGTGATCCACCACAGGGTGATTGGCTGTATCACGTCTTGACTGTATGTATGTGATGAAACAGTAACTAGAACAGGAACACGTTGATGTTACCTCTGTGTTGTCAGCACATGTTTTCTGAAGCTCCATTTAAAGCTTTAAGTTTCTAGGTTCATGATTGTGGCCAACTTTGTTACTTAGTGAAGCCAGACGATCCAGATTTGTGCAAAGAACTGACCTGGGAGCAGCTGAATCAGGATGAACAAAAGGGAGCACCAAACAACATCAAGCCTTAAAATCCCCAGAAAATGAAATGAGCGATCACGGTGCCACCATTGGTTATTTAAAGCCACTTCCCAATGCAAGATGATGAAATACAAAAAATCAATCAATTCAAGCGAGGTCTACTTTTTTAATGGTAACACATCTACAGTGACCTGTCGACAACTCTGCATATAAACCAAACTAACGAGGCAGACTAACAATTAAACGCTTCTACATTAATAGTCGTCTTCTTTATTTTCTGGAGATGGGCTGATTTCAATGGATCAGTTTATAATACATTATAAAAATATATGACACATATAAGGTCTCAGATCCTGAGAATTTGGCTTCAAAAGCAAATAAGCAAATTCCATTGAGCTTTCTGCCCTTATACTGTGGGCATATGGTTGTTTGAGTGACTGACATTTTTCAAGGTCTGAAGTGAGCAATACAATAACATTATTCTCAGTAATATTCTTAAAAGTCAATGAGGGAATGATTTGGCTGCAGACAAACAACGACTATTTAAAAAAGAAATCTGCATATCGAGTAAGGAGGTGAGTGAAATTTAAAGCTGCGTTGCTTAAACAAATCTTCCAGTTTCACCAAACGGAAACCGACAAATGTGGATATCAGAACTCTGAGACCTGTTAAACCAAAGAAAAATATGAATACAGAATTGGATCTCAATCGTAAACATCAAAATGGGGTAACAAAATTATTTGTGAGATTTGGAGAGACGTACTTCTGCTTACCTTCCTTCCTTTCCTGACTGTTATGTCATTAACAGCAACCTGTTTTACACACACGCACACACACACACTGTTCTGAATTGAAGAGAGTTGTCAAGACATATTTTCAAACCAATACATGAACCCTTAGGAGCATACTTCTCAGTTTGACCCGTGCACAAAAGAGGCACAGTGAATATCTTTGTTTGGTTTATTTATTTATTTATCACATTCAGCCTATTTCTTTATTGCATTATTGCCCCGTCTGGACGTCTTTTCAATCCCAAGCAAAGCTGCGAGACTAGATGGAACATTTCAGAGCATTTGGTTGTTCTGTGACATCCATGTGGCTGTAATGATTGTTTTTTTGTATCTATTGTGCTTGGAACACACAAGAGACACTTGTGTAGGTGTATCTGCAAAAAGAAAAACATGTGTATGAGTTCAGGGGAGAATCTGTTCACCAACTTTTTCACTTATAAAAGCTTCTGTTCATAATTGCACAAAAAAAACAGCCGCCCCGTGTATTTTAGGAATCGATGGACTCCAGCGGATGTAGATTTTTGGAACAGAAAGGACATTGTCCGGCTTATGTTCAGCGCTGCGCTCCGTCATATTAATCTAAGTATATCACCGACTCTGAAGCCCAGTGGAATTTGATATTGAATTTAATTCGATTGTGTTCTCGCTCTTGTTCTCCCCTGTCACACATTACCTCAACACAAGCGAGGACACGTGTGGACATACACACAGAGTTGTGTCCTCATTTCACTCTCACTGATTATAGTTTTCAACACCTGAAGATACAGCAAAGTCCAGAGTTACATACTGAGAGCGGCGGCCCCTGATTGGCTGAAGAACCCGTTTCATAATGTCACATCATTTACCCATGGAGTTTTATTGAGGTTATTTCCATCTTGTCACGGCTTAGATAAGTTAAATGTTACTCTTCCATTTTTACTTGTTAACGTTCTTATCAGAACAGTTACCTAACCTGTATCCTAACCCTATAATCCATTATCTCTCTCCCCCTGTCCCTTGAATTGAATGACGTTACAAGCCTTATTACGACTAATAACAAATTTAAATGCAGTCACACTTAAATTCCTCTTTTTTGTCACTTACATCAGACTTGCAATGAACCATGAAGATGGCGCCTCCACCTCTATATGATACCAACCCCTTTGAAAAAGACACAGCCTCGTTCAAGTATCAAACCTAAAATAAATCCCAAAAGCTGCTTAAATGAGTGATTGCGAGATAAGATTAAAATTCACTCTCTCTGCAGTCGCCGCTCGTTACCAAACAAGGAAATGTTCTGTTGGATTTGTATTCCTCGTGTTCACACGCCTTACCCAACAAAGTGTGTTTAAAGGGAGCAGGGGAGGGGGATCCAAAAATAGGATTGGCCTTATTTACATTGTCGAACATGAGATAATTTTATATAAGAGGCCAAGAATGTGCTGAAAAGAGCAGCGAGTTTTTTCTTGTCTCTCTATGGATTCTCATTTTAAGGAAACCCCAAATTGTATGAACAAAATCAGCAGCATCCAAAATCCATCCATTCATCTCTCATTTTGAGGGGCGCGGGGGGAGCTGCAGCCAATCCCAGCCGACATTTGACGATAGGCGGGGTCCAACCTGGACAGTATACACAGACGAACAACATATCACACCTAAAGACAATTTTCAAGTCTCTAACCAACTGAACCCCGGTCAGCTCTTTCTTTGGACTGAGGGAGGAAGCCGGAGCACCCGAAGAAAACCCAAGCTCACATGAGGAGAAGATGCAAACTTCACACAGAGAGACCCTGGGAAGTTTAAAGTCTTTCTGTAACATTATCTTCACCTTTCTTGTAAAGACAATAGGAAGTGGAGTGAGACTGCGACAATGAATGGGAGATGAATTACTCATGTGATCCTCTTTAGTGCTTCAGTAATCAGCCGGAACGAAAGAGATTGTCCGACTCAGACAGTCTCTCAGACAACAGCCTGATGAGTGACTAGGCTCCTTTTTTAAATCATAAACCTTTCCCTCGATAAATGATGAAAGAGCACAGTCCATCTTCGTGCAGATATGTAACTTTAAACAGGGCAGTGCCACAGAGGACAGGACATAGAGGAAGGGCTCCTCAGGTAAGTGCCCGGCTCTCAGAGAGCAGGCTGCTCATCCCACCTTTTAGTGTCAAGGTCACACCAGCTGTTCTTTTGTATGTAAAGTAAATTATAAATGTATTCTCCAGACACCACATAGAAAGGGTGAAAGACCCTCACTGTCATCTCTGTTATGTTAATCGTAATTCATTTTTCCCATTCTTTTTTTTTTTTAATCATGTCTTCATTTTGGTTTTTGTTAAAGACAAATCCTTCTTTTCCAGAAACAGAAGATTAAACAAGTTTCAAGGACACAAAGACACAATCCACTGCTGCCACGGCCCCACTCAGACAAAGTAAAATACTACAAATGAGAGACTAATCCTTTAAGTACAAAGATTACACATGGCACAAAACCAAGAGACGGGGAGGTTTCTCCCTGAAAACCCTTTTTTCTGATAAATGCTGAATCGATGACCCTGGAGATGTTTAACATCAAACAAGGTCAGATTTTTGAGTGGCATTATTTAACCTCCGTACTGTGAGATTTAGCAGGGGACAGACTCAGACCATGAGGTGCTCTTACATGTCACACTGTGATTTACTTTATATGTTTATGTAAAGGGTGGGCCTTTAATGCATTGACTATATATAAAGATTGATGATATGTCTCTTCAAAGTTTTCGTCCATGTCTCATACACAGACATGTAGGAGGTGGGGTATGTGAGCTATACCGCAGGCAGCCACTAGGAGGTGGATGAGACACAGGAGCTGTGTCCCATAGGCCTATCAGGAACTGCATCCTTCATCAGCTGCATTTAGAAACCAATTGTGTCACAGCGGCAGGACCAGTCGTAAGTCAAAGGCTCCTCCGAATCGTTTCCTAACAGCCCCAAGCCCAACATTTCCCATGATTCATTGTGCTTCAGTGTCAAACTTTTTTTTGAAAGAGTTAACGGCGGCAAAAAGTGAGGCGGAAAAACGTCAGGAGAATTTATTTTTATGAGCTGTCATATAGTCCATCTTTATTTAAAAAGTTCCGCAACCATTTGTTCGTGACATAAATTCATCAGAAAAACATTACAACTCAGGTAAGATCGTTTTCTATGTTTATTCTGCTGTGAACCCCAATGTTCACAGACAGTGAGTCCAGAGAGTGGGGGGGGGGATCGACCACTTCTTTAAAGCCACACAAGCTACATTGATAACTGCTTCACTGGTTCTCTTTTGGTCACTCCTTATTTTCCTCCTGCTTTGTTGTGTTTCCTGCAGCGCAAGTTGAAAAGTTCACTCATCTTCTCATCTCCTTTTCAAAATATTGGACACAACAGCTTTGTCTCATGAAGCAACACAACCTCTGGTCTCTGTCTCGTAACTTTACTGCACAGTCCTCTTAAATTCAAACACAGCATCATACCTTAGCCAACAAAACAATTTAGATAGTGATATTCACCATCTCCATTGTGGAAGACTGACCATGTTTTCATTATTCTCTTGGAAATCTGTGAAAATGTCAAAAACACCCTGCCTGGCAGTGACACAGTGATTTGTTCAACCTCTGGTCCCTCGTTCAATCCTTTCACAAAGTTTCATCGAAATCTGTTAAATTAAGAAGTATGTGCGTATATCCTGCTGGCAACAAACAAACAACAAAGAAACAGACAGACAGGGGGTGAAATCATGACCTATGAAACAATGATGGTCATTCATTTGTTTTTTAACTGATTTGGAGCTTAACAGCCTTGATGCTTAATCAATTTAAAACCTGAGTGTGGTTAAATCACGAGTCAGCTTTGGTGGATGTTGCCTTTTATGTATTAAAACCACTGTATGTAATGTAAAGTTGTACATGAAATCAACTTTGCATTGTTCAAGCTCCTTTCTATGTTCCTCTTAGTTAATTTGAAGGTCATGCCTCTTAATTAAAGGAGAAGTTTGACACTAGTGATCATCATGTGTTGACAAACACATCATGTGTTGACAAACACATGATGTTTACCAACTCCTAACTTCAACTCCTAACTTCCCGTGACCACAATACACTTGTGAGCACAGGCTCGACAAATTTTGGAAAATTGACACGTAATTGTCATTGAGCGAGAGAGAGAGAGAGAGAGCATGTGAGAGCATGTGAAAGCACATTTCATGGTTGAGGAAGCAATAACTAGAGAAAATCACATTTTAGGGTTGTGTGACTCAGCAGCAGGATATCAATTGACTTGGTTCTGTGTGTCCTCGTATATCCAGTGCTTTCATTTGACAGCTTTTCACTCAGGCTGATGGAGCTGCGCTGCCTCTCGGCCTTCTTGGCACTTCACGTGCTGTGTTGTATCGATGCCTATCCCAGCGGTGCACCTACAGGCGCCTGCGTGGACATGATACCTCGACACTCCGGGGTGCTGCCGCAGCCTTCACCGGCTCCCTACTCTGTTCTCACCAACGCCATCAGTTACCAGCCGGGGAATCCCATCACAGGTAAGAAGTCCAGGAGACGATATGTCTGTGGTTTTATGGATTCATTAATATGTAAGGACATTTTTGTAAAAATACATTTTGTTCATTTAAAGTGTTATTTATGTTTACGACAGTTCTTTTTAGCTTCCACACATTAAAGATGGGTAGAAACCTTTTCATTTGAGCTCTGTTACAGCATTTAGTAATAGTGCTACCCACAGTAATCTTTAGTTTACTTCATCTTATTGTTATTGTAATGTTAATCCTCTTAATGTGAATCGTTCAGACTTCTATTACTCGCCTCTGTGTTCAATAAGGTTTTCTGTCACGTCCACAGATTTCTACATTACATCAGAGGCTGATATGTTTCATTAAAAGCCAACAAATCAATCAAACTTTATTTGTGCTGGACTCTCATACGGGTCAGTTCAGCTCAAAGTGCCATCAAATTGAGATTGCCAAGAATAAGACAAAACAAATACAAATGCTTTAGAATAACAACAACAGCAAAAACAAAAAGTCAGTGACTGCTCTGTGAATGATCTGGATTTGCTCTCATAAAGAAAGTCTGTTGTGTGTAATGAGACCATGGAATCAGTGCACGACAACAACTGTGTGCTTGTGTTTGGCTGCAGTGACGATCACTGGACCAGAATACAGAGGTGTGCTTCTGGAGGCTCGGACAAGCGGCAGCACCAACGCCCTGGGGACCTGGAATCTTCCTCCTCCAGACACCAGGTTTCTTGAGGTGACTCACAGACCCTTTTCACTTGAGTTACCACCACATGCAATGGAATTATATAATGTGTATGTTAATGATATAAACAGCTACAAGTATAAGTAATGATTAGAGAAACAAATCCAAGTGGGAAAAATAGAAAACCCAGAAGTCACTGTGTTGTTAGTCCCTGGCCATGACTCTGCAACTTCTTACGCCAGCATTAATCTTTCATGAGGATTTGAGAGCAAGATAAAACAACACGAGTGGAGATAACTAGATAGAATGACACGTGTAAATGTTTTATGTCCACAGTGCAACGGGGCACCACAGGGGGCTGTTACTCATTCCAACACCAACCTGAAGGGCAACACCACCGTATACACATGGATCCCACCCAAGTTAACCGGCCCTGTCTATTTCATGTAAATACTTCATACTTAAAATCAATGTTTACTGTTGTATTAATTTAACAGCAAGATGGTATGAATGAGAGAAATATAATTTTCCAATATAAAAAAAATAGGTCCAAATTAAGCATTTTTTATTTTTTCAAACTTCTAAATTTGGAACACTTGTTGTTTTCCAGGGCCACCATAGCTCAGCAGCGGACGGTCTTCTGGATTAATGTGAGGTCCAGCACTCTGACCAGCGGTAGGTACAGGAAGGGGACAAACCAGTATGGCACCCAGCGTCAAATTACACACACTAAATGGCTATCAAATCTCTTGATGTGGCTGGTTCTATTCATCAAGATACACTCCTGCCATCCCACTGTGTTAAATAAAGAAATTCCTGAATCCAAAATTTGATGGTTAGGGTTAGGGATTCTTCCCTGACCCATATCGCATCTGTCCACCATCAGTTTCATTGGAATCCGCTCAGTTGTTTTGTTCACTAACAAACTGACAGGGGTGAAAACATCCCCTCCTTGCCAAAGTTAATCAAGAATGAATTGTAATGAGTCAAATATTCATGATGTGTCTGGCGTTATCTTCTGTTTGCTGCAGGGAAGCCAGGAGGTCTCAGCTTTGCAGCGGGTGCAGGTGCCGGACGGGCTGAAGAAAAGCCTCTGCTCCTCCTCGTGTTGGGTTTTCTAATGTTCCAAGTGCTGGCGTGAACACGATGTGAAAAGGAAAAACAAGGCAATCTATAACTGCTGCAGTGTGTTACAAATCACAGAATCTATTGTTATAAAATCATCAATTTGAAGTCGTCTGGCCTCACGTCTCGTTACTGCACATTTTAAACGTACCCCAGTTAGAAAATGTGTCATCGAGGCTCGTCCGTGGCTTTTATGGTGCGTGTTCTGTCATTTTTCATACGTAACAAAAATACGTGGACGCCCGCTAAGAGACGAACTGGGACACTTTTACAGACCTGAACCGCCATTTAAATAATTCTAGCCCTATCTTTGGAAAACATGAAACGTTTCTGAGCGTCAGGTACAGGCAGAAAAGTGGCGAGAAAAGTCCACCACTATATTTAACACTTTACGTCAGCATAGCGATGTTGTATGACAAGAACCAGCATATGCGTTCCCTAATTGTATGTTGGAGTATCCTCAAGTGTCACTGATTCCAAGGCCAAGACACTCAAGACGTTGCAGAAGATCTTCAAAAAGTACAGGGGATATTCAACATCTTGTCCTCTGTTTTAAAAAATAAAAACCCACTGAATCGCTGCAATCGAAATGGAAAAGTGTGTTGGTGTGACCACACCTGCTCTCTCTGCCGTTTGTGCAAACTCGAATTCAAGCCAAAAAAACAGGTAACAATCACTTATGCCAAAAAAATAAAAAGAAAAACTCATCAAACTAATTGCACTCCTTCGATTTTAGAGAGAGGGGGAAAGAGAAGGTGAGAGAAAGAGGGCGACTGATAAGAGACAGATGGACGAGAAATCCCGTCCGGCTGTGGAGGTTTTGCAATCTACTGAAATTCATTCCACTTATCGAAGAGCTTGTTATGACCTGTTTTTTCCACATCGTTTGATGTATAACCCAGATTCCCAGTGTGGCGGTTTACAGAACCCAGGCCGACCCTAAAGAGGCTTAAGAAATGCATTAGGTGATTTAAAGCTCTATACCATAACCATCATTCCCTGCTCGACACACATGCTGCTGCTCCACGAAACCTCTGCGCCTGAAACCACAGGAGCAGGTGGACATCTGCCTTTCTTTTACTTATGCAGACGTAGCTGTGGTTTTAATTAATGATAAACTATTCATGATTAGAACGCACACGGTATGATAAGTGGAATCTATAGTCAGATTGCAGCGTGGACAGTAGATGTGTGACAGGCCCTGACCGTGACAGGAAATGACATAATCAATGCAGTTCAAACACTTCACTATGCTCTGAGAATCCCCCTCCAATGCAATCAAAAAATAGAATTGTTATTAAAATGACACAACTGTGTTTGTATCAACAGTTCATTTGTTGTGCAGGACGTGTGAACGGAAAGTGTCTAGCAGGTAATCCTTGAGGTGCTCCTGAGAGTGTATATGGAAAATACAGTTACATTATGGTATGATGTACTTATTATAGCTGTTGTTGCCTTGCCTTGAATCAAGATGAATTTTTGAGCTTTGATTTTGGGTCATTGGTTTGTGTTGATTGTCAACAGAACCCTGAAATGGCAAACATGCAAAGTAAGCAAAAATTACTGCAGTTGACTTGGTCATTTAAACATATATATAAACCAAACTTGTTAACAGCTATAGGTCAAATTCTGTACAATTTTATGAAAAACAAGAACTGTAAAATCTATACGTCCGATAAACCAGGAAGGATGAACACAAAGTTTCCTAAATTCACACAAACAGTAAGTGACAACATATTGGAAGTGCTTGAGGAGGACTCACTGATGACAGGTCATGAAAAGAGTTTAGAACGGGGACTAGTTTCTCTAAAAGAATCGTTTGTTTTTAAGTGTTTGTTTTTTCGTTAGCATGATGTCTCATGTTCCAATCTGGTGGGATGCTGGAGCGTCGCCTGGGGAACATATATGATCAGGAGTTCATGCAGATGCAAAAGAAGATTTCACCCTGATTGGTGCTAGTCTCCCTTACGACTCTTGGTAACAGCTTCTCGTGATCCACTGCTGAAGACGACACTTCACGGCCACACACACCTCACAATTGAATATTTGTTTAAGCTCATGAGGCTCTACTCTGTAACGTTTCCCCCTGATGTTGTGAAGTATCGATCGCTGACTGACTCGTGTGTCAGAGGACCCAGGCCTGGTCACAGGGTCAGCGGCGCTCAATAATAATTAGTCTCTTTCCACTGAGAGCCAAAAGCCCATGACTATCTTTAACCAGGGGATTCATGTACAGGATTTAAGCACCAGCACTACCAGCCGGTTCAATAGTAATTGACTCATTGACATGTGCCATGCTGAACCGCCCTGTCCGGGTCATACTCTCTGAACGCCACGCCATTGATGTATTTTTCCATGAAGACAAGGTCATTCATACAGATGCATGGAGCCAAACAGAGGGGAAACATGAGAGTTGGATCAGAGGCTGAAACCTGAAGGAAAACAGTCAAACACTCATCATGAATACGGAGCACTTTGTACACACAACACTTTTTTCACTACACAACCTGTGACGGTTTAGTGAACAAGCAGAACCAGAAGATCAGACGGCAGAGCTGAGAGAATAAAGATTTCCCTGAAAGATGTTTCTGAGTCGCTCACGTGTTTCCAACGATCAGGACTCTTCACTTTTCTGAAAATGGCCTCTTAGTGTCTTTGAGAGAAAAAACAAACAAACAGCAATTTCTATATTTACATGTAGATCCTTTTCTTTCTGTCATTTGCATTTGAGAAATAGAAATTTGCATTAAATAATTCCTTCTAAATTTGTCTTAAAGTCATGTTTCAGGTCATGTTTCAGGATTTGCAGTATACACAGTTGTATGTTGTATGAAGCAATTTGAACTCATATGTATGTGAATATCTATTCATAACTTGAGCCTCGATGCAAAGTCATTATTTTCAACACACTGAAGCAAAGGAATGTAAAGTATTGCAGACTGTGCTACAATTTCGTAATGTAAATTTTTTTAGTGTCAATCTTAATGTTACTGTTATTTTCACCTTTAATATTTGGAGCGTTTTCTGCCGCAAGCTGCTTACATCTGATTGACAGGTCGCCCTCTAACGTGCAAAAGAGTTGTGTGAAGACGACTCTCATGGCTCATCTTCCTCTGATCCCTCTCTGACTCAAGCTTGTTGCACACCCTGCACTACTGTCACATGACATGTGGACGAGTCATATCAGGGACAGTGCGAGAAAATCAACATCAAGTTTTATCAATTACACGTTTACTTTTCTCCTTAAAATGTACATTTCTTCTTTTAACTCAGTTTATATATTTTCAACTTGAGTAGTTTACATAATCAACATATTTTGTCAGAGCGGTTTGCAGTTTGCTAGGAGGATCAGAATTTGGGAATTACATAGATGTAGAAAACAAATCCTGCTCTTAATGCTGCATTACATCTTCTGTTTCATATTTCCATGATGTGCTGACATGTAAACACAAACACTATAACAGTGATTAGGTTATCAAGGCCATCAGAACCCTGCAACAGTAATCCGCTGCAATATCTAGTGATATACTTTTAAGTACACATAGATGTGGACAAGCAGGCATGCAGGCACATGCACAAACATATATGACACAAACATACATGTTTCCAGGCAGATCAAACACTGATCACATGCATGCACAGTGTGCAGATTAAGGCTATCCCTTGCTCCAGGGGCTTAGTCGGCATCTCTGTCTAAGCTTGACATTCTTCAACTCCCTCCATCCGCTTCATCCGCTTTTATCAACATGTCCAGCACCATAAAAAGCAATGCCCAGCAGATGTGGCAGGCGTCCAATGTCCTGCAGGCAGTCATAAGAACATCATTCACAACAGGACTTTGTCTCGTCCCTCTTTGCTCTTAAAAATGAATCTATGAATAATTTAACTCCCCCGTCAAGAAACAATTCATGACTTATTATGGTCATATTTAGGGATGTAACGCACCCATTGTTTAACCAGGAACTGTCGGTTTGCCTTATCTACAAGGGTGCAGGAACTTCCCAAAGCTTCGCCTTTTGATAATGATCACCTGCACACCACCTACAGCTGAAGGGATGTTGTGATACAGTGGAGTGTGTGTGTGTGTGTGTGTGTTCTGGATTGGGATGCCTGCCCTGAGAGTCTGATGCTGAGTTGAATTGGCTTTTTATAAGTTATGGAAAGACTAATTAGTTGGGGTGCTTCCATCAGTGATCTTACAGAGTCTCTGCTTGTCAGCGACCCGATGACGTCGCAGCAGAACTCGCACCGTTTGTCACGCGAGTGTGAGAGCCTGCGTGCGTGGAAAACGTTTTAGCAGAACCGGCCCGTCAGCTGACAGCCTCAATGAGATTCCCACCGGTATCAATAGAAATGAAAGGCGCCCGCACAGGCATCGTTGTCCAGTTCACAAAGTGTGATGCAGTGCTCAGCTGAAACGTCTGTTAATGCTGATATGGTGTTAGTGAACATCATGTGCGTGACGCAAGAATGTGTTGGTTAAAGGGGGAGAGCTCAGGGCCGGACTGTATTATATGAGGGGAGGGAGGGAGGGAGGCGAGAGCAGGCGAGTGAGATGGAGAGTTTGAGGAGAGAGGGGGAGAGGGGGAGAGAGAGAGAGAGAGAGAGAGAGAGAGAGATGGGAGGTTAGGACTTGCCAGATAATCAGAGAAGAGCCACTAATGCAGAGCTTGGTGCACAGCTGGTGCGACGGGTGAGGCGGCTGCAGGCTGACACTGACTGGAGGGACCGTGACAATGTGGAGCGAGCCTGGGATCTAAAGCACTGGAGAACATCAGCAGGTCCCCAGCACAGGAATCGAAGGGGGACACTTCTGGACCAACCAGGTGCAGAAGAGGAGCTTTGCAGCAGCAGCCCAGAGGCGGATTGACAGAGAGGATGTGGCTCGTAAAGTGTATTCGGAGGAAACTAATGTTGGAAGGGGCTGCGGACGTCATCTAGCATCTACAGGACAAAGACGAGAAAGAGGAACATTTTCTGTAAAATGTAACATTGACAACTTGATTTCGATTTGGCATTTGAAAACATCTTTCTCATTGTTCAAGCTTCTGCTCCAGATACAGACATTTTGACTGCTTGGATTTCAAACCTTTACAGAGTAGAGATCAACTGCTCACCACCGGTTTACCAGCGCAACCAGACCTTGATCTTTAGCCTCGTCTGAAGAAGAGAGCGGTCATCTCCACTGCATCTCACTGATGACACAACCATGGAGGCCCGGCACAAGTGTAAAGACGTGGATTACGACCTGGTAGACGTGATGCATCCTGCCAGGCTGCCGGTCCTGATGAGGTGTCTGAGCCATGTGGTCCTCTGACAGCATGGAGCCAGAGACAGCACACACCCAGAGCACCTTCATCACCAAGGTGGACGTGCCCGACCATGTTCACTACATCGTGGCTGTGTTCGTCTTCGTCATCGGGACGCTGGGCATCACCGGCAATGCCCTGGTTATGTTCGCCTTCTATAGGTGGGTTTGTGTGACTGGTTTTAGATTTTTTGTTTGTTTGTGCATTTACTCTGAGCATTCCTCTGACAATTAGAGCTCCTACCATTTTGAATGTTGGTCTCCATTGGAGCCCTGAGGAGACGATATAATCACTCAGAGATCTCAGAGAGAGCGGGACAGATGGTTAAACAGAAATAATGAGTGTTCTATATGTGCAGGACTGTGTTCTATATCCAAATACAATTATTAAATAATAATAATAATAATAATAATAAACCAGAAAAACCACATCCTATATTGGAAAATAGCTCAAATTAGTGAAAACATTTAAAGATAAGCCAGAGTGTAATTGAATGTTACATTCATTTTGTAGCAATGGTGAAACAAGATTCACATGCAACAGGTCATGTTAAAACAAAGGTGTGTGTCATTCAAACGGATGAGAAACTCACAATCTGAAAACTCTCTACGAGGTTGTGTGTGTGTGAGAGTTATGTAATTTGTAGACAATAGTCTCTTATTGTTCAAGTGACATTAACTGTTTAACAGAAACTGGGTCAGAGAGAGAAAGTGAGTGTGTCCGTGCTTATGTGTGTGTGCGTGTGTGTGCGTGTGTGTGCTTGCATGCGCGTGATTGTTCTGGGGATTGTCGGCAGCTTTGATGTTCCATCTGTCCATCACTGTAGATAGATTATATGAGGGTATCTCCATTGTGTTGTGATGATAATTTGTGTTTACTGAATCAGAAATGCAGATGATGTTATGGGTTCTGAGAAAAGTCATTAACACGCGTGCAGGGAGAGTCCGGGAGTCCGAGCCAGAGAGGGGAGATAATTACCCTCCAAGTGAGAATTCTTCCCATGCGATGATCTTCTAGGAATAAAGTGAATTACTCGAAAATGCACACGCATCCACAGGCGCTTAGACGCACAAACACGCAGAACCCCAGCTGTGACAGAACAAAAAATCCACAAATGACTCACAGGTTCAAGGAAGTGGATTGTTCTGGTGTTCAGCGGTGATCGGGAAGCAGCTAGTTTTAATTCAGGGGAACCCAGTTTAATCGATAAAGAGCTGCAGGGGCAGACAACAGGTCAATACGCTGCTTAATCAAGCTGGTATGAACGCAAGTTCACTCAGAGTTGATCAGTTCAACGGCAGGTTTATCACTGATGAATTCTGACAATGATACAGTGCTGCGTGAGTCACGCATTCAAACAAAATACTTTTAACTGAAGGGGAGTTTTTTTCTATTGGGTATTTGAGGAATTTAAAATGATTAAAGCAGACGTTACATTCCAACCTGCAGTATGAGTACAGCTTGATATACTGGTGCGCAATGGTCCATCATCATATCATCGAAGGAACACTACAACCCTGCACAACTTAATGCCAAAATACGCAAGACTTCTTCATTAAAATGTCTAATGCTTACGTTATCCCAAAATATTCTAACTTTGTTCAAACCCCTTAGAAATCCTCAATTTAATTTATGGTAACATGTAATCTTAGTCGCCTTTTAATCGCAGCATATCTGCTTCACCCGTGGCTTTTGCGTTTCTGCTGAAACTGTGATGAAGGAACAATACAGTTGTGTTGGTAATGCTCATTTTTAATGGATCACAGTCATTCTTACCTCATCCACGATCTGCGCCACGCTGCTTCACAGCGTCACCCAAATTGGTCTTTGGTTTCTGATTTGGTTAAGAGACCCCTAGTGGCCAAAGTCGAAGCTGAACTCTGAATTACCGCAGCCGGAGGAGAACAAACAATGTGTATAAGCTTCATGCTAACCACAAAAAATGTGTGTGTGTGTGTAGTAACAAGAAGCTTCGTAACCTGCCCAACTACTTCATCATGAACTTGGCGGTCAGCGACTTCCTCATGGCCTTCACACAGTCGCCCATCTTCTTCATCAACTGTATCTACAAGGAATGGGTGTTCGGAGAGATGGGTGAGTCTCTTTGAATTCTCCTTTTCAATAAAGACACTTTTCTGTTCTGCTCAGAAGCCTCAGAGCAAGGCACCATTACTGGGTCGCCTCCTTCCTCGGATATGACGGCAGAACTGAAATGATACATTCTGCTCCTCTGGGGATTCCCTTGATTCGTGTCCCCAGAGCAACTGTTGGACAAGAAGAGGAAGGTTTAACTGAATGGAATTGAATATGTGATGTAAGCTGTTTGATTGAGTTGAAGCCTGATACAAATGTTTAAGAATATAAAACATTTTGGTCTCATCAGTTCCACAGACTGGTTCCACAATTTCATCAAATTGCAATGGATCCCGGTCTATGTTGGTCTGAGAAGGATCCACCAAATGAAGCCTCTGTTGCGAGGGGATAAAAGTACACAATCGTGTATTTATTATAGTTTACTCGAGGGAGCCTTCGAAATGAGACAGCCCAGTCGCGCTACTGTACAATAGATACAATCAGTGATGCAGCCCCTGAATTGGGACACAGCTTTTTAATCACATTTTTATCACAAATATTAGAATTCTGCTGCTGAAAAACATTTGTATGTGCCCATCCCCTTTAGGCTGTAAGTTGTACGCATTCTGTGGCGCCCTGTTCGGCATTGCCTCCATGATCAACCTACTGGCCATCTCCATCGACCGCTACGTGGTCATCACCAAGCCCCTGCAGGCGATCCACTGGAGCTCCAAGAGGAGAACTGCATTGGCAATCCTCATGGTCTGGCTCTACTCTCTGGCCTGGAGTCTGGCCCCCCTCGTTGGCTGGAGTGAGTTCCCTTTACATTGGTGTCTTGTTTACGTGATCCCCTCTGAGAGTCTGAAAGGATCAGTGAAAAACCTCCTGTTCTTGGTTCCCTACTGAGCAAATTGATGAGGGGGGGGGGGGGGGGGGATTAACACAGCTAATCTTCATTCATTCACCTGCGACAACACAATTGACCTGTGATCTCAATCTCCTGCACCTCAGACATTACATCCTGTCCAACACGAAGGAACATTGATGTTTTGGCTGATATCCTACGTCTTGCCTCTACTCTTCTAGGCTCTTATATCCCAGAGGGCCTGATGACGTCTTGCACGTGGGATTACGTCACATACACAATGGCCAACAGGAGCTACACGATGATGCTTTGCTGTTTTGTTTTCTTTATTCCCCTGGGAATCATCTTTTATTGCTATCTCCTCATGTTTCTGGCCATAAGGAAGACCGGCAGGTACTAGCAGCTTTATACCAGAGTGCAAAGTATTTTATCAGAATTTTAATGATCTAGCTTTAACTGGCCCTTTACGTCCTGCCGCACCGACAGGGAGGTAGAGCGTCTGGGGACTCAGGTGAGGAAATCCACCCTCATCCAGCACAAGTCCATCAAAACCGAGTGGAAGTTGGCGAAGATTGCCTTCGTGGTCATTGTGGTGTATGTCCTCTCCTGGTCACCATATGCCTGCGTCACACTGATTTCCTGGGCAGGGTGAGTCTGATGGAACGTATTCAGATTTGGTGTTATTTGGCATTAATCTTTGGAGTATTCTGGTACTTTAAAGGTAATGTCTCTGTGTGTTCACTGTATGCTCTGCTCAAACATTTTTGGGATTTGTAATTACTTCTGCATGCTTCAATGTAGAAACCTGTTTCAAAAATTATATATTCAGCTCATTGGGGGAAATTGTCATGTCTATTAGGCTTTAGGGTTAGGGTTAGGGTTATATTAGGTTATAAACTGTGTATATAAATATATATTAATGTTTGCTGAACTATTGAACACTTTCTTTCTCATTAAAATGCATCAAATGAATATTCAGACCTTCACCAATCTAAAATGCACGTATTCTCAAATACTTTGAGCCAGAAACTTTTTCAAAGCTTTACACAACTCTGACAACCTTCAGCTATTAAACTTGAATTTATCTTTTTTTTTTTACATTATCTGCAGCTTTGGAATTATAACCTTCGATATTTGATGTTTTAATTCCGTCAGTTTGAGTTTAAAATGGTCTATTGAGGGTTTGAATAGATCACCGCATTGAGATTCAGATCAGCTGACAAGACTTGCACAAAGTCGTAAGCCCGAGACACAGATAAACAAAGATGTGCACTCAAACAAACATACAAGCAGCTTAGGGCCGCCATAATAACAGCCCAGGACATCAGTCATACTTATCATTGCACTTTAGCTCGAGCTACACGTGGAACAATGCAGTTTATCAGCCGCAGAAGTAGAGAAGGGAAACAAATCCAGGCTTAGTCACTGTCTCTTTATTCAGTCTTACATTGACAAAAAAGCTTCATGCAAACTTTTGGAAATATAAAAATGGAAATGTGAATAATTCCCTTTGCCATTTACAACTCGATACAAAAATCAGTTTATGCAAAAAGACACAGAAAATAAGTTAATCAACATAAAGATACTATTAAAGCAACATTTAATTAAATAAAATCATGTTCGAAAGGAGTTACAATGGAAAAATGCATCAAACCATCAATTGTGCATAAGGATGAAAATCACACATTCAGAGGAAATACAGCAGCCGCTTGGCAGTAACTCTATACGTCCGGGTGACTTCCCTGTAACACACTGACTCTGCGTATGTGATGAATGACGTGTCGGCAGTTTGGATAAAAAAACCGTCCCAAAAAAGGCCTCAGAAACTGTTATTATATAATGTTTGTTTATTCAGCCAGAGGCCGGGTGCCCCTGGCTGACTGACACACCACAGAAGGCAAAGTTGCTAATCTAAGCTATCATAACATTCATCAAACCACATGTCTCTGCGGGGACATACAGTAAGAAGGGATGTAGTTATGTAACTGTGAAATCTTCTCACTGTTAATTCACAGGGGAAAAAGGTAGTCGCGCGCACACACACACCCACACACACACAATCCACTACACACTCTCACACACACACGATCAGATGGATTTAGACAACTCTCTGGGGCAGCTGGCACATTTTGGCTAATCCCCTTGACCCGAAATGTCCCTTTCATTATGTTGCAAAAACACGGGGATAAAGAGAAGTTGGAGTCATGGTCGGTGGCCATGTTAAGTTGTCGTGCTACAAACAAAAAGACTGTGAAACACACAATGAACAAGATTTTATTCAAGTTTCTTTAATTTTTTCTGCTTCGTCTCTTCCAGGCACGCCAACATCTTGTCGCCTTACTCAAAGGCCGTCCCTGCAATCATAGCAAAAGCCTCGGCGATCTACAATCCCTTCATCTATGCGATCATACATAACAAATACAGGTGAAGGACGACTCGGGGCAGTTGTCCTCATCTTGTCCAAATAAACAAAACAATACGTTTTTAAATAACTTAACCCTATTTGTGTGATTTCATCGTTCTGCTCTCGTCAGGATGACTCTAGCAGAGAAGTTCCCCTGCCTCTGGTTTCTCCATCCCACTCCTCGGAAGGACTGCTCCTCCATCAGCGAGTCGTCTTACAGGGACTCCATCATCAGCCGACAGTCCACAGCATCAAGGACACACTTCATTTCAGCGACCTCCAATGCCACAGACATGGTCATTGCATATTTGAGATATTGTTTTCACATGATCAAAAGGATCACATCCGATAATGTCATTGTTTTTGTGTTTTTTGAGGCTTTCATTTGATTTGACACCATATAAACGTGTCTGCTATCTTTTCCATTAATGAGCCACTTGGCTTGAAATCGGAAATGTTCTTAGTGTAATATTAATTTCCACAAATTGATTATTGACAAGAATATTTTCTCTGAAATTAGTTGAATTAGAAATGAAATGTCATTGCATTGATTATTATATTAAAAATTGTACCATGCCGAAAATCATAATTTGCAATCAATGCAATGGCCTTTACTTTTAAATTCAACTTATAACAAAAAAAAGTTATATCCCAGGCTATGAAGTCCATTTGTGCAACTCAGTGCTCATCCAGCAAAGTGCAAGGGAGTAAACCACCGCAAACCACACTAGACTTGTACTCTCAGAGTCACCTGTCGTTGGAAAGCTAAAGAAAACATGATGATCTGAGGTAACTCTCGAATTATTTCAGTTCATTTCAGCTGTTTGTTGTTGTTTTCATCCCTGCAGGTGTTGAGGGATGTAGAGATGGAGCCTTTGGGCAGGAGGTCAGGTGATTCCTTCCGAAGCATGTCGTCACACGGTCACTCTCGCCGAGGGAGGTCCTATAAGAAACAATTGGAGCGGAAAGGAACAAAGACCTATCCACTGCAGAAGGTGAGAGAACTCAACACCAAACTGTGTGACTCCGGCTTAGTTGTCCTTGTGTCATTTGCATCACACTAATCTGATTTGCCTTCATGCTCTTATGCTCATGCATCATGTTTTGCAACCGATCTTTTTCTTGCTTTGTGTTTGAATGTGTTTTTTGTTTTGTTTGCTTGCTCTTATATCGCTAGTGTCCGTCCACCATGAATGATCCATCGAGCTCTTGTGAACATGAACTGGTTTCCAGCTCTCTTACCATCGCCACTGTCCCCCTGCTAGTTCTTACCAGGATGCGCAGCCAGAGTCTGAACAATGATATTTCAAACGCTGGGGAGGAGAAACGCAGCATCGGCAGTCAGCTCAACAGCCTGAAGAGCGACTCTTTCGACTCCCTCAATTTCAGAACGATCCCGTCCAGCGATGCCCGGTCGCCTCAGGGCATCCCGCGCATTATCGTCATCAGTCCCACGTCGGAGAGCAGCCTCATCAAACAGGACAGCGTGTGCATGGAGGACAGCATTGAGGCGATGGAGAACCACACTTTTGTTAGTCTGAACTTCTCGTCTGAGGTGTTCGAGGCCGTGCAGCTGCTCTCGTGATGAGCCGGACTTCAATACCGACCCATGTGATCCTCTCCGTTAAAAGCTACAGGACTTCTGACCACGGATCTCACTCACACATCACTCCTCTCTACACACTCGTCTTTATCCACTGAAATGAATCCGACAACTGTGTTGGACTCTTTCTGTCAATCGAAGCTATGCTGCCCTGTTCCTTCGAGAGCCGGAGCTCAGAGGACGAGCGGGGGAAACGATGTGACCTTGATGCTGGTGTGCAGAGTGCACTGTCTGTCAGACTTGGCAGGGACACGGGCGCCCTGAGGGGGCCGCACGGGTTGCAGCAGAGTTTTCCTAGATCCCACAAATATGACAAGTGCAACATGTTTTCATGAGCCCGGGGCCTAAGCCTGACAGGATGGGTTTTTAGTTTGGCTATTCACACTGAGGTGGAATTTTGAATTTTTGTTTAAAGCTTTGAGCTGAAATATTTATGATTTCATTCATTTAGGTCCACAAAATGTGATGTCCTGATCAGTCCAGTTCAGGGTAATAGGGGTAAACGGTTCCGTAGCTAGGACCACACCATTAACAACGCAATGATGGGATGGATGAAACACTGCAGGGGATTCATAAAGGGATACTCTCTAGACAACTTCATCTGCGTAGATGTTTTTTGCTCCTTTTGATAAAAAAAGAAAAGGATACAGCGACTCTGATTAAGAAAGCAAAGCAATGCCTTTGGGTCGTGAGGATGTACTTGAAGTATTTATATTCAGTTCTTGTTTCCTGGTCGTGGCACCCTCAGCCTGTGTGGACCTCTCCAGCTTTCCATTGGCAGCGGGACAGGAGCGTAATGAAAAACGGAGACGGTTGATACTGATCAAAATTCTGACGTGGGGTCATATGTGACTCATAAACCCAGGAACTTTTTACTTTTTCTTTGTGGTGACTTTTAATATGTCTGTGCTTCATAATAAATACTCAACTGCTCCCTCGAACTTTTCCTATTTAGGTCAACCAAAGATTAAATTGGAGTTTATTTAGTTTGTTTACTTGTCTTATTGTATTATTATTAGACAGAAAATAATCTCTCGAGCCAATGAACGACAGCTGCTTTTGTTTCTCATTGGCTACATTTCCTTTTCCTAAGTCTTGCAATCCTTCTAGTCCGGCTCTTCGGCAGCATCCATTCGCATTTACTGCAAATACAAAAGGACCAATGTGGCATCATGCCTTGATCCACAAAACTGAATGTGAACAACAATTTGAATCAAGTCCTATGTGACGTCTGTATCATCTGCGTTTTAACATTTGATACCCGTGCATATGTTGGTTTTATGACTACGAACATTATGCCATTAGAAAAATTGTGGAGAAGTTAGTCAATGTGTCATCTGGATCCAACTCTTGAGACAGATCCTTCAATCACATGCGATTATCCTGTTGTACTGTAATAAATCCAAGAAGCAGGGACGTGTTACCTTTAACCCCCGGCTCGTCCAAACTCTGCACTTGACTGACCCCTATAGGACAATTTTACAAAACTCTGGATTATGTTCAATGACAATGACTCAAGCAAACAGGAAAAGGAATTACATTATGGGTAAAGGGAAAGAAAGACTGTGGTTATTGCAAATAAAATGTAAGGGTTAAGGTGACATGAGGCTTTGGTCAAACAAGGTGACTAAAGACGACAAAAACGTATGAATTCGAATAAATTGTTAATGCATAGCCTCCAATTTACTTACTGTACATCTATTGTTTTCAGTCTGCAGCGGATGAATCATCAGAGGATAAAAACAATGATTCATACTCATGAAACTAAATACTTTATTTTGATATGTCCCCGTTTTATATATCTTTGTTCTGTTGCTGAGTTCAATATTTGTACAAAGTGTCTGAAGATGAATGTACAATGAATGAGTGATTAGCGAATGACTGACGAGTTAGTGCAGCTAAATGTGGACTGTGACTGAAAGCTGGACCAGAGGAGGGGATTGGCTCACTGAAGGTCACATGGATATGATTAATTTTTATATCACGAGTGCTGTGTATTATGTTTTTATTGATCTTAACATGTTTTATCATTACTTTTGTGATTATTTAAAAAAAAGACATGGAGACGGGGAAGTACTGCAGCCTGTGAAATAATTAAACACACATCCTCTTTACTCTATTTCAATGGTGCTGGATTGATTTAAAAACATCATATTTAATAGTAATGACTGAGTCTGACTATCCTGACCAACATCCCAGAGAGTGACATCATGAACAATCTGCAGACTTCATCAAAATACAGCAGATCATTGACACCTGAACCAATAAAAGTATATCTCTTCTTCACAGCCTTGTGGAGAAACCTGTTCCCTTGTAGAATAAATAAATTCAGCATTATACTGTATTTTTAAAAATGATTACTGCCTTCACTAAGGCCCACTTCCTGAGTTGAGATAAGTCCTCTCCACTCGCCTCTCTTATGGACCTGATCATAGGATTTGTATCTATCCACACAAATGTTTATTTATTGAATTGTGCTTTGTGTTATATGTTTATTCATGCCACACCAAGGTTTGTTCAACACACTGCATTTTTACCCCTGGATGCTGTTTGCCGTTGTCGTTTCATGTACTGCTTTCATTTCCTGTGTACCCCCCCGCAATCACTTCACAGATCCTGCTGGCACAATAAAGTTTTTGGATTCATTTTCGGCGTTGTACAATTGTGGGTGAAACCTTGGAGAGCTACTGTACACTGAGAAAGCATGGTGCTTGTTTCTTTGTGGCATGGTGGTCCAGTGGTCCGGTGGTCCAGATAAACCTGTCTGGGGTGTACCATGTCTCTTGCCAAACTGTTTGAAGTTCCCACACAACAAGATGCTTTCTGATCAAATATACATTAACAAACCTTGTGTACTTATATGACTGAGCAGCAGGAATTAAGGATGTTTAATATGTTATGACAGTAAAAAGCCACTAGATGGAAGTAGGGATTCATATTTCCAACGGTGATTTACCCAATGAATGTGCACTCTTTCTTACTTTCTTTCTTTCTTTCTTTCTTTCTTTCTTTCTTTCTTTCTTTCTTTCTTTCTTTCTTTCTTTCTTTCTTTCTCTCTGAAAAATGAAAGAATCCAATGTCCCATCAGCTCACACGCATGTGGGAAGAAGATACATGTTCCCCATTTAACATGCATGTGGTCCCATACAAATCCAGACTATTAGATGTGATCTGAGTCATTATATGCTTCATCAGACTGATCATGTTTTTTTAGGAGCTTTGATCAAAGGACAGAATTGAACTTTTCTTTAATTTACTTTACACCGTATGTGTGGTGAAAAACTGGCTGATAGACGAGTAAGAAGAATCGTCCAGTCAAACAATACGGTCATTATCCACGACTATGACAGATGTGCATGGGTGTGTGACTGTGTGAGAGAGAGATTACATCACCATGCAGTGAAACCAAGGCTGCTCCCAACTGAAACTGGAGATAAACAATAACCAGTTAACAAGCATAACTCTCCTCTGATGTAAGTCTCACCTGTGAGGAGCCTCTGCCGTCTTCATGTGGACGGACGTGGATTCTTCTGGTGTTTGGCCAGACCCCACCCACGCATGCACTGGCACGGGGTCTGAGGTTTCCGCCACAGCATGTGTAAAGATAACCAAAGGTCAAGCTTCATTTATTCACGTGAGCTAGCAGTGCAATTTTCAAAACAACATAATGGCTTATAAATCATGTTATGGTGGACAATATTATTATAGGGAGAAAGGCATCTCTGCCATTACCACAATGCTCCTGGAACACATGGACTCAGGTCTACCATGCAGGAACATTTTCAAAAGTCACACAAGAACAAATACAGCCGGACCTATGAGGCGCAGTCAGCTAGATGCCTATAGCAAAAGTTTGTTCTCTCGATATGTTCAGCGTGGCAGAGCCAGCGAAGAAACCAAAAAGGACTTTGTCGGAAGAATGGAAGAAAGGATAAGAAAAAAGAGAATGAGTAATACTGGACCCGCTTTTATTTGAGAGCTAAAAGACACAAAGAGGTGTTGGACAGATGCCCACTTGGTTAATCATCTGAAGGATAACTTTTAGAACGGATTGGGTGAGTGGGGAGACACATCTAGATCCAGCCGGTCTGCAGAGGACGGTAAAGGTGTTTTAATAAGCCAGTGTCATATGCTTGTGTTTGTGTGTGTGTGTGTGTGTGTGTGTGAGTGTGTGTGTGTGTGTCTGTGTGTGTGTGTGTGAAAGAGACAGAGAGAAAGATAGAGAGAGAGAGAGAGAGAGCAGGTGACAGCAACAGTGGATTTTTCACAGAAGCAATGGCACAACACACTACATTAGAGATCTTTATGCTGTGCAGTAAAAAGTATGAAACTCAGTTGTAGCATATAAGCCTTTTATATATAAAGTGTCCTCCTGCAAAGGGCATCACAGTTTTTATCTCCGATGCCACAACAAATAAAACCATGACTTTAACTTGTCACTATGGGCAGTACTTTTATTTACGACTGTGAGTTTTGCCTCCCACCTATAGGGGGAGCCACAATTTAGGTGACAGCAATTCTTCCATCGTGTTGCTTCTGGGGTCGTTCCCCCGTAGGTGTGTTTACACTATATTGATCTTTGGAGAGGAGGAATTAATTTTACGCAGCGTGGAGCCTCCTCTCTGTCACGGTGCGTAATGGCGTGGCTCCATCTCAGAGGGCCCTGTCCCACCAAGAGCTCAGTCAGTGGCTGTGGATGTCAACTGAGAGGAGGACACAGGGAAGGGTGCGTATAAAACACCTGCTTCATCCACAGTTTATCTTCTACCTCCCCTCGATGCTGTTTGTTTTTAAAGTTTATTGTAGTGAGGCATGCATGTATGATTTTTTTTCCAAATGTATTGTTCATAGTAGTAAACTTTATAAACTGTAGTATTAGGTAATGTTTAGATACAAAAGTTTAGTAGAGTGCCATAAATATACAGTACTTTCTTTCCACATGTGAAAAACAAACTAACAACAACAAAATCAAGTTATAATCATTTCAACAGAAAGCCCTGATCCTCTGTTCTTCAGTAGGTTCCTGCAGATGGTGTTAATTGTTTCCATGTATTTGTTGAAACTGCTGCTACACAGACTTGTTTTGTGGTGATGTAACACACACATGTATGTGTACACAACCACATATGACAGAGGGAGGGGGTTGGAGGAAGAGTGTGTTGGGGGTGGGGCAGTATTGATGTTTGGCCCTGCTTTCGACTGAGCTGGAGGGGGCAGAGGCTTGGAACTCCCCCTGAGACCCCGCTGATAGGATCTGGTCACCGATATAAGGGCTGGGATTGCAAGTGACACACACACACACACACACACAGACACACACACACACACACACACACAAATACACACAGTTTTAATCGTATGCAATTTGTCTTTCATCTTCACCATCATTTTTTGTTTGGTCACGATCATCCTGTGATCTTATCTGCACTTCTTTGTCTTTGAGTTTACATCCTCGCTCTTTTTTTCTTCAGTCATTGCAGAACAGCTGCTGTCTACTAGAGAGGGAGAAATGAAAGCATGGAAACGTCTACTCAGTGCATCAAATACTGTGTGTGTGTGCGTGTTTGAGTGTGAGTGTGTGCGTGTTTGAGTGTGTTTTCTCTGTGCTTCTGGGCTTTTGCCTGAAACCGGTAGGAAGCACACCATCCACACATAATTCAGTATCCTCCAAAGCCTGTGTCATGACATTGAGGCTGATATAATGAGCGCAGTCCGACCGAGGCACATCTCTCATGAAACGTTCCGACAAACCGTCGACTCAGAACACTCCTGGCGTTCGGATGTGGCTGCAACACGCTCCAGTGTGAGTGTGATATAATCAGCACATGTTACAGAAGACGTTACAGGGCATGAAAAGCTTTTTCTAGATATAATACAAAAACAAAAGCATCAGCAGATGTCAGTCATACCACAATGTAGCTGCCTTGGAAACTCGAAAACAAAAAATGAAATATTTTCCCAGAGGCCTCATGATTATTCTTTTTCTTTTTGTTTCCCAAGATGTTCCTGGAGCTGTCTCGCCACTTCCTGCAAAGCATTTTATTTTTTCCAGCTGCGAGTCAATGCTCCATCTCAATTATTTGCACAACGCAGGAGGTAAATACTGCCAACTTAAAGTAACATCAAATGTTTAATTCCTCATGTCAACCTCCCCAGTGTACTGCACAGCTTAATGCTAAACATTTCTAGATAGATAGACAGACAGACAGACAGACAGACAGACAGACAGACAGACGGATAGATGGAGGGATGTTTGTACTTAACTGGGTAATTCATAATGATTGATGGATTGACGGACTTCAGGACAAAGACACTTTTACTGACTTACACAAAACAGAGGATTTACATGAACGCTTATCACAAAGTTGCCTCTGCACAGACATGGAGACACGCGGATTGAATAAGAAAACACACTGATGACAGTGGTGGCGCTTCCAGCCTAAAGTTTGTGCTCGGTTCATCCTCTGGTGAGTGGGAATGTGCTCAATAAAGTTCATCATAACCTGCTTTAGACAGAGTTTGATTTATTTGGTGGAATTCCCCCCCTTCAGAGCAGGGTTACTAAAGAGGAGCAATGTAGAGCTCGTGGACTTAAGGGTTGGATGGTCTATTTGGAACGTGTGCTCTGTTCCGTCCCTGAGGCCACATTACACTTGGCTTTTAAAATGCTTCTCTCTCCGATTGACCCGGACTTGACCCAAGCATTAAGCAAATGTGTGTTTGTAAGTGGTCTGAGAGAAAAAAAGAGAGAGAGGGAGAGATGGTGTGTGTTTCTGTGTGTGTGTGGAGGGGGGGGCACGTGCACCTGTGTGTTCATGTCCCCAGACAAATTTTTCTCACTTTACCTTTCTCGGGCTGGACAATCGTTTTGGCCTAGCGATCCGTCTCCGAGTGTGTGTGTGTGTGTGTCTCTGTGTGCTTGGCTGGTACGCTGGAGGGAATATTTTCCACTGTGAAACCGAGCCGTTATAAACACTGACTGAGCTGAGACAACAGATACGAGCTCCTGATAATAAGCTCAGCGTTTCATCCTGTATGCTTCAAATCTGGACAAACGCACATTTTGTATGAACTTGATTTTACGTGGGGGGGCTGCATCCCCAGACCAAAAGCTAATCTTTGCCCTAATCTACATGTTTATAATTTGTAACGTTTGTCTGTCAGTCGTCTTTTCCTACTTCCCATTAGCCTACATTTTTCTGTCTAACTCTTCAACATTGATTTTAACCTACTGGATAGAACACCTGGTTTGTGAAGCTGCTTTTTATCCCATAAGTTTGAACTCCTCCACTGTCACTGTAACCTTAACAGTGCAGTCTTTACAGAGATGGTTGCGGGGATTAGTTAGGCTTATATCAGTCTGGTGGGGTTAGACCGATTAGATGGCTGGCAGACAAATACTCTCCCCACTATAAACAGCCTTACATATGTTAGTCTGTCTACCTGTTGGTAACTGCACCTGTGAGTAAATGTATCTGTGTATATGCTATGATTCGTGTGATTATGGAGTTTTGGGTTACTCACGGGCGCGCTGCCCATTTCCTCCACGTTCATCAGTCTAACTACTGGAGACGTCTACAAACATCTCGAGTTTCCACTCTCCTGTTTTCCACTAAACAAAACGGCCCTGCCAAAGGGTTATGTCAGCCATATGATATATGGTGATTTTATCACAAAGGAGAATTATCCTTCTTGCCACAATAAAATGTTTTATACTATATATGTTGATATATAGTTTGAATATTATAAAGTAAACGGGAGGTGTTTTCTATTATAGAATCAATGTCATTCAGACCACAGCTGTTGTTTTCATTTTTGACCTGAAGTTAAATTTGTGCATGGAGGTTGGACATGAGTTGTGTCCCCAGTGGGTGTGTGTGTGCATATGCATTTGTGTACTCATTTTTATTACCTCTTCCTCTTCCAGCATAAACTCTGATCTTGTCAGGACCAGTATACATCATGGGGACCAAAGCTCAGTCCTAATGAGGCCATACATCATTTCTGATCTCCTGGTTCAGGTTAGGGGTATCATGTGGTTATGTTAAGGTGAAGGTCAGGCGTGATTGTTAATGCGTTGGTAAGGCTGCCACAGTGAATGGAAGTAAATGGAAAGTCCGTATAAGGATAGCTGTGCAAATCTGTGTGTGTTTGTGCATGTGGGCAGCTGGCAGAATTAGGGGTGGGTGTCCCCCTTTTAATCATGTGGCTGATGCATTAAATGTCATTTACAGGGGCAGATTATCCTACCATGAAGGGGTGGAGCTTGCCTTAGGGTGTGTGTGTGTTTGTGTGTGTGTGTGTGGGGGGGGGGGGTGGCTTGTATTGGCTGCGGGCTGCTAAGCTCTGATCATTAAGCATGTTGAGAGGTGAGCATATGGACGACTGGAATAGACCATTTGACAGAACAAAGGACTGGCAGGGCGTCTGAGGGTTCATGCTGCAGCACACTCTCTATTGTTAGTCTTTGATATCATTATACTGTGGCCCACAAATCTCCATTGTTCCCTCTCTTGCACTTCCTTGAGAAGAAAAGCAATCGATCAAGTCTCTAAAGACATTGAAATAGAGCGGTGGGCTAAAGGGGGGGGGGGGGGGGGGGGGGGGGTCCATATTTTATCTTCATGGGACACAAAACCGGAGATCTCATCACATGGGAATGAGACAATGACCTAAATCTAGTTCATCTATTAATTCATTCTCAACTTTGATCAAAGCAACATTTGTTCCCCCCCCCCCCCTACAAGATGGGCTTCTTTTGTTCATCTTGTGTTGGTTTGTTCTTTAAACAGCAATAATTAAATCCAAGAATCATTTACACAAAGACAGTTTCACCTGCACTGCAGGACTTCATGTAGAAGAAGGCCTTCTTTTTTCTTCTCGCATATTACACCATGGAGATCAAAATTGAAAAAATTACCCATGGGAAGCTTTGGAATAAACTTACAGTACAGAACTATCTTGTCAGTGAGGACATGGTTTACACAGACGTTAGTGAGATTGTTGTACAATACAATACATACTCTTTTCCTTCCAGTTTTACTTTCTGTCTGGCGCCTGTTTGGTTACATAAATACTAAGAGTAGTAGTTCCCTTTCACACCGAATGTTCCTGTCATTCTCTCTCTCTTGTCCTTGTTGTTGACCCCTGACCTTTGACATGGAGTTTTAAACATGCTATCTATAGGAAAAGAAAAGGATGTTGTAGCAGCAGATATTTTGTTGCGTGGTTGAATCATAGACTGTAGATAAAGATGATATGTAGAGATGGACGACATGATGACGACAAAGTGTCTTTATCAACCACTAGTGGAGGGCTGCAGTATAGGTCGTATACCCCGCCTCCCTCATGTTCAGCTCGATAGCGTGGCTCTGTTCACCGATTGCGTCTGTGTAGATTTTGGCTCCAAATATGAAAGACGGTAGTATTCGTATGTGGGATATTTTGGCTTTGTTACTGGGCAGTGAGAGGAAGTGTCTTCAATCTTTCTATTCAGTCAATGGCTGCAGGATATTCCCAATGATTGTAGGCTAATCGCTGCAGAGGGTGGCTTCCTTTTCACAACACCGGCTGCTGACATTAACCTGGCTCATACAGGGCAGTTGTCCAAGAGGAGGTTACGTCCTGTGGTGTCCACTGCCTGATCAAAAGGGCTCAACAGGGTTTTTACTAAGTATCCGTGTCATCTCCCCAAATAAAGTACGTGATAGATCTTCTCCAACGAACACGAGCAACCATCTGTACTCTAGCAGAGAATATAAACACAATGTCTTCAGTGATTACATTAGCTCCCTCCATCAGTCCGGCAGCGGAAACAGGTTTAATGACTCCTCCGTCTATATATATATATATATATATATATATATACCAGACACCCACTGTGTGTATGTGTGTGCTATTGTACAGCTATCTTTGTGAGGACCAGTTTGAGTCTAGAACCTAAGAAGTGAGGACATTTTGGGAAAGTGAGGACCGTTTAGCCGGTCCTCAATATGTGACCCCCCGTTAATATACTGTTTGGGGTTTAAGACTTGGTTTTAGGGTTAGGATTGGGTTAAGGGTTAGGGTTAGGGTTTTAGTTTGGAAGGTTAGGTTTGGGGTAAGGGCTAGGGAATGCATTATTCAGATGCGTGTCCTCACTAAGATTGATGTACAAACGTGTGTGTATGTGTGTGTGAGAAACACTGTGGGAGTATTTATTAGCAAGTTAATGAAAACCATCCTGTTTTAATCTCCTCATACTTTATGTCCATTATGATATTATTCGATTCTATCACTGTTAGAATAATTTCATGGTGCAGAGGTTGGATGTTCCTCTGCTCACTGCCTCCTCTTGACTTTCATCTTCTCTGTGTTCTTCTCTGTTTTATCTTCATATCGCTGTCCAGCCTCTTTTCCTCTAAATTTATGTCCAAGTTCTTTCTTATCAACCTCCTCATTTATATTTGTTGGTTTTCCAAAATAAATAGTATTTTAACCTGAACTCACCAGATTGTTAAGTAGCCCTGTAGAGAACATAGTCCAGGGCTGCAACTTGGCAATATGGAGCCTACTGTGTGTGTGTGTGTGTGTGTGTGCGTGTGTGTGTGTGTGTGTGTGTGTGTGTGTGTGTGTGTGTGTGTGTGTGTGTGCGCGTATGTGCGGCTGTGGGGCTGGGTGTGTGTGTGGGGTCAGGGCCCAGAAACGAGCAGGATGAGTGTTTTATTGAGCCACTACTTAAATCAGTCTAAAAACAAAGTCTGTATTGATCTATCTGGGCATGAAGAGAGGGGGTGTGGACTAAAGCTGCTGCATGAGGAGAAGGGCCTGAGCTGTCTGGACATAAATAATGAAGAAATAGATAAAGAAAGAGAGCGAGAGTTAATTTGAAGAGTGGATATGTAGAAATAGGAAGATTTATAGAAGTCTTACTGTACAGTTAGTTAGTTATTAGTCAGGAGCTATACAATAGAGTAGAAAACAGCATTCCCGGAGCACTCAGGCGAGAGGTGAAGTCCGGGGAGAACATGCAGGCAGCGGGACGTAACGTATAAACTCCTCCCGCAGAAAGCACATGTTTTTGTTTACAGCACACAACAAGCCCACCCGCTCACTGTGCCTTTTTCCAGACATTTCCCTGCCACATTCTAATTGTAATGTCACATACAGGGCCTCCAGAAACAAATCTGGAAAATGTTCAGTGCATGAATGAAAGGTGACCCTGAGTTCATACACAGTCGCCATCACCGTCCAAGAACCCTTTTGGAGAGACCTCTTAAGTGAATCCTTCGGGACGTGGGCCCGGGTCACGGCTGGTTCCACCTTAACTGAAGCAGCCCACAGCTCTGAGTCCATGTTCCCAAAATATCTGGATGAAAGATAAACCATCCCCTCGCCTCTCCTCTGTCCCTCACTCCCTCTCCCACCCCTTGTCGTCTACTCTGCTCCTACTCTCTTTTTTACCCTTGTAATCTCCCCTCACCCCCCCCCCCCCCGTTTTCTGTCTCCTCCCTGTGTTGCCTCCTCCCATCCTCTAATCTCACCCCTCGTATCATCTCCCTCATTTCGCCTCCACTGCTGCGTCCCTCTCACTCCACCCACCAGCGATTTCCCCCTCCTCTTTTCCCTCCCTCTCTCCTCCCATCCCAACCTCCAGCCGTTCTTCCTTTCGCCTCCCTCCTCTTCTCTCCCCTCCTCCCCCTTTCCCCTCCCCTCTGTCATTAGCTGGTATATAAGAGCATTGTATGTTTCTACCTCCCTCACACACATACACACACTGGGTGTGTTTGCTGGGAAGGGTCCAAGGGAAACTAGGGATAACATTGTCTACCTTCCACTAAAGGAATATCTTGCTCTGGCACTCCCACTCACAGGTACAGCCTCTCCATTCAAACTTTAATAGCACTTATTAATAGGAAATGTGCTGCAGTTGCAGTATTATTAGCTCAGTGTAAATTTACTTTGGTAACTGTTAATGTTTTATGCTACTGAACAACTGCAATTTATTCTAGTGTAGTACGAAAAAAAATATTTTAATACTTTGCATGTGAATATGTTTTCACTAAGAAGAGAGTATTTAACATTTAAGTATATAGTAGTACTTAACATTTTAGTATGTTAAATATATAAAGGCTTTATGTTTAATTTATTTCCACATTGCTGCTTCTCATCTCCTCCCTTTGCGTTATCATCTTTATCTCTCATGTTCCCTCTTGAAAATGCATTTTTCTTTTCACGTCCTCTGTCTCACCATCACAGATCTAACATGTACCTTTCATTCTCATCTCCCCTCAGATCCTGGATCAGCATCTTAAAGTGAGACGATACACGCTGTCCTATACCCATCATCAGAAGCCTGCAGCAACATCCCCATTATCACCTGATCTGTGCGACGTGTTTGACCTGCCATCAGCGCCGTCACTCGCCAGCGACATCAACACCGAACCCTTCTGACGTTATCGGGGAGACCATGAGCAACAACTACAGCGTCACTCTTTTAGGCCCCGCCCCCTGGGGCTTCAGGCTGCAGGGAGGGAAGGACTTCAACATGCCCCTCACCATCTCCAGGGTAAGACCAAAACACACAAACAGGGACGCACACAGGCCGACCCTCTCGCTTTTCAGTATTTTCAGCAGAGCAATAAAAGTACATGCCTCTATTTAATCTCCACACACATGCACACACACACACACCCTCGGGGCAGCTCTAAAATGACGTGCCACTGAGGCCAGGTGATTAAACATGATTTAAACTGAATTCCATTTTTTCTTTCGTACCTTTATTCCTCCTCTCCATCTTTCCTCGATCTGTCGCTTTGACCCCCAACACCACACTTGAGATCGCCCAACTTAATTATTTGCCATCGGCCATGTAACGACCACTCAGGAACGCTTCCCTCGGTCTCTGTTCCCCTTCCCTCTGAGCTTCTGCAGCGAAAGAGCAAGAAAAACATTGTGGAACACCAACATAGGCTTCTGTCCCTCTGCTCGGACAAGTCACTTGATGGTCCTTTGGTTTCTTCTCCCATCAGTCTCTCCTCCTCGATGCCTTTCCAGCTGGCTGTTCATTCATAAATAGCATATGACATGAATACAGTAGGTTTCCCTCATTACTTTAACTATAGAGAGATCCTGAAACATGATAATCCTTTTCTAAATTTGGTCAAGTTCCTGTCCTGTTCCTCTGGGACAGTGCCGCTTCACTGGTATGCACACAGAAATACAGTGAAGCTTATGCACCCCCCTCTTCACACACTCTCACACACACTATCACACACTCTCTCACACACACACACACACACACACATGTTCACAAATCACAGAATGTGGCAGCGCACAGACATATGGCAACGTGAGCCTTATGATGAATGGCTTGCCAGGTCCTGTGCCAATCCCCCTTGGGGCCGCTTGGGGTTGCCATGTTTGTGTTACTGCTTTGGATGTGATACTTTTCCCACTAAGTGTAGCCATGTGAAGTCTAACCACAGTTGAGAGTGTGTGTGTGTGTGTGTCTTTGTGTGTGTGGGTAGGACACAAAGTCACATGGGACGCTACCTGAACAACGGAGAGACAAGAGTTTTACAAAACATCATGTTCAATTTTTGTTTCTGTTTTATGCGTGAAATACCCGACTGCCAAATATTTCGCAATTGTATTGAAAATCATATTTTTTGAAAGTTTTTCTTCTGTATTGAGAAAACAAGATGATGCTTTTAAATAAAATTGTGATGTTAGTCAGTGAAGCTTTTCTTATGTCCAGAGAAATTGGCAATAAATAAACCCTAACTGTCTCAGCAGCTCACTCTGACCTTTGCTGCAGTAACACAATGACGTCTATGGTTTGAGGTTTCAGGACATTGGCAGGGATATTCTGATATAGTTATTTAGATCTGCTCAAGACCGTGAAGTGTACAATCAGAGCAGGTAGTATGACGTAGTTTCCAAATTAGGGTCAGGTCACGACTGGAGATTTCAATAAACGAATCAATGTGAAACTAAACGAAAAGAATCATCATCTTGTATTTCTATTTCAATGTAGCAGTGTTTTCTTTACTAGTCTGTTCTGTGTATTTTCAAAGGTGTAGAGAAAAACTGCAAAAGAATCCAACAAAAAACTTTGAAAATATCCCCATTTCTCATAATTTGTGTAGTTGATAGCCCAGTTGCTGTTCAAATGTGTCTCTCCTGAGGAAAATAAGACCAATTGTTTCTCAAGCTCTGGATTCTGTTGCAGATTTTTGATGCACAAGATTTTTCTTTCTGGGGAAAAAAACTGTAAAACTGTAAAAAAAAAAAAAAAGAAAAGAATAGCAGTCCATCTGGTTTGGGAAAAGCTAATCTGAGGGGATGCATTATTTAACTAAAGCTTTATAAAGCTGCATGCACTGTAACCCTGAACTCTTCTACACATTACCTGTGTGTGCACGCAAATTGCCTCTCATGGAAAAAGTGCAACCCATAGATCCACTGTATGAATGTGAATGTGTGAATGGGAATAAAGTACTGTCAAATAAAACAAACTGTCTAGTGTCTAATGCTCTGATATTCGATACCGAGCCGGTTGTTATCAGGAGAATTCCCTGGGAGAGAGTGGACGTGTTGATGGCGTCTCTATCCTTCCGTCCTGTGGGCTCTAACCAGGCGCCTTTAACCAAACTGAATTTTTCCAGTAGGTGTCCCACATGGATAATCACTGGTTGTGTGCCGCATGTGTGAAAGGGCAACTCCAGACAATGTCCTGAATTCAAATGTGAAAATGGCGTAAGACAGGAGATATTTATTTTAGTACTGTTTCGGAGAAGCCGTCAGGTTTTTTATTGTCTGGTTTTACTTTTCAATTGCAGTTTGGTTAATTCGAGGCAATAAAAGGACTTGGTCAAATTGAGGCAATAAAACTACTTGGTCAGGTTTAAGAAAAGACCATCATTTGGGTTAAAATAGACTTCTTTGCAATATTAAACACATGCAAAGGCTTTTGGGGACAAAACCTTAAAGGGAAACTTCTCTGATGTTCCTCAACTGGGCGCATGTGAATGAATGAATGAATGAACGCTGAGGCTGATATACAGTGAATCTACACACAGAGCCGAGTGGTGATTTGAAGGCTGTCTGTCTCTGACACAAACATATGAGGTCACTCACCAGGTCGTCCATCTGGATCTGTCTCTCTGCCGCTGTTATTCTTATATTCTTATATTCTTCTGTCTCTCATTGGCTCACGAACAATATCGTTTTCAGTCCAGATGCAAGAATTACACCAAACCCTAATCCTATCCAATTAAATCCAGTCAATGGTGATGAAGGGCAGTGTTTCTGAGTTTTGCCCACACCAGCCTTTTTCACAGCAAATAAGTTAACATGGAATTTAATATAAGCCCTGGCGCGACTTGAATTATGGCTGAATTCCATTAAGCTGCTTCAGGTTCAGGGCCCTGGTATTTTTCAGGCCTGCTCCTTGTCATGTCTCACTGGAAAGCCATCGTCCATGTTGTCCGCGCCACCTGTGATTTTCCTACAGTGACGCGTCAAAACGTCGAGATACTGTGAAAAAGGGCCTATATCCTGACGCACACACACACACAAACACACACACACAGGCTGCTCTCTGCCAGTCGGACCACAGCGTTGGTTCTGAGAAGCGACCACAGAGTAGAGGTTATTTGAAAACGCAGCACCACTGCCAGACCACACTTACCCTAACAGCTGCTGTTGCTAAGCTCTGACGCTGTGTGAACATGTTGTGTGTTTTGTTTACGACACCCGTTGCACCCACTGTAATATGAAATCGTACCTGTGTGGCATCATTGGTCCAAGTAACTCCAGTTTATGCAAATTGTGCTCACTCCCCTTCTTTTTCTTTTTCTCTTCTTTTAAGTGGAGACCAGCAGCTTTTGTACGAGATTCAGTGAGTTTCTCAAAATGCCAATAAAGTTTTTACCACAGTTTGACAATGTCCATAAAAGGAGATCTTTAGAGAAGACGTTATTTCAACAAAAGCAGCCAAGGTGAAAGAGATGGTTTGTCCTCAAGTATATTTAGCCCATTGTTGGCCGACAGTTACAAGGACTTTCCAAATATTACCATCGACAGATAAACAGGGAGATGTGCAGTATGCAGAACAGCAGCTGTCTGATTCACACACAGGTTTATGTGTGAGAGGTTTGGTTTTGGCTAATAGGCCACTGGCTGTTGCTCGGTTTAATGTGAATACTTGAGATAGATTCCTTTTAGTCTGTCTCTGTAAGCACAAGGGAACTTGAATGAATTCCCTGTTAGTGAAACAACTCTTTTAATGGATACCCCGTTTAAAGATTTAGGAGAAAACCTGCAGAGGAAGATCTGCTCACCGTTAACTCCCCTTAAAACCTTTTATCGTAAATTCTGATGTACCGATCAAAAGGTTTTCGAGATCAAGGCCTCTCATGTGCCGAGGCAGAAAATACCTGCCTGCTTTTCCCTGTTCAATTTACAGGCAGTGAATCAATATTTAAACCTTTTCTGGAGGCAACCCATTTAGGATGCACTGCTAAAATAACCTAAGGGGAGGCAGCCCCGGGGGAGAGGATGCATTAAGACTCTAAGAATAGATGCATCATCTCACAGGTCAGCTCCCATGACCACACCCACTCATGTCCTCAGATCTGTGTCTACGTTTTAAAAGCTCCAGGGTCTGGAATGAATTCTGCCCAGACTTTATTTCAACCAACACAATGCAGACGGAGACAATAAGAATGACAGGATATTGATTGACTTGCTTTTAAAGGGCCTACATGGTTTTTTTCTGGATATTGTCCTGTTCCTTTATTTTGCCATAGCTTTGTTGTGCATGTATAAAGTCTGCGATGTGTCGAAGGCCATGTTTGCACAATATAACTGTATCACATGCCCGCGTCCAGGCTATCACTGTGGCAGATCCAACCCCATTTATACAATGGCTACTGCGTATTAACAACTGATTATGGTTTGTTGTTGGCAGCCTTCATTCTTCTACCCTGTGCATTGTCCCAACCTATTGATCAATAGAATAGGGTCAACCTATTGGCAGGAGTGTGTATTGCATCTTAGTTTTCCCACTTCTGGCACTACTAATGAATCTTTATCTTGTCTATTTTATTTTTGTGTTGTTTGCATTGTAATAAGCAAGAATATATTAATAAGTCAAATGTCTGTTTTGACCTGTTTGGTTAAGTTTAGTTTATATTCGGACCAATGTCCATAAAAACGCAACTTAATGTCATCACTTTGTCGTGAGTATTACACAACAGCTTTTGCAAAGTTGGTAGTCACTGTCGATAATGTTAGTGCAGTGACCACAGCAAAATGAATGTACGGCTAATCTACCTTAAAACCCTTTTCATGGAAGAATGCAGTTCCTGGAAAAGCATCAACGATTTCTGAGTCCTGCCTCCCCAGAGATGCTTTTCAACAGCCGACGATAAGAACCGACCACAGTGATGGGTCTATTCCAGAGACCACTGAGTTCTATACATAGTCTCTTTTCTCTCTGGCTTTCTGCCCCACCCCCCTTCCTCTTGCACTCACAATGTTTCACCGACCAGGGTCTCAAACCAAACTTAGTGACTTAACCTTTCATACCTTGAGGGCGAGAGCCAGTTGACAGCTCCTCCATTTGACTTAATAATACTTTAATCTATCTTAATCAAACAGGTCCCCTGCGTCCCTCTGAGTATCTGTCCATCTTAGTGTAATAGTCCCAGAGCCAGAATCAGCAACTTATCATTTCCTCTCCCATAAATCAATCTGTCAGTGCTCATGCATGTGTGTGTGTGCGTGTGTGTTTGTGTGTTTGCTGGTCAGAGCAGACTTGTTGTATTTGGACATTGTAACAGACTTGACCGCGCAACAATTAATCTTTTACGCCTTCAATATTAGTTGGATGTTACGTTACCTTGCAATATTTGGCTTTGAGTTATTATGGCTTTTTGGGGATTGTTTGCCATGGCCACTATTTTTCCATTATTACCAGTTATTTATAAGCACATGGTGATACAGTGAGAGAAAAGACAGGGATTACTTGTTTTGAGATACTCTGATCCCTCCATATTGCGTGTCCTGCCGGTGACCTCACCCCGGCATGTCTGTCCTCACCGGTAATGGACTGACTAATCCATTGTAGAAGCCTTATCTGTGTCACTCATGCCAATAGAGGAACCGTGCTGAAATGAAAATCACACCTTAAATACTTGTAGCAGGCTGGAGCTCTGACAGCTTTTCAGACAGGGGCACGCACGTCACAGAGTTGTTGAGTGACAATTTACTTTATTCAATGAGATTAGACACAAGATTTGGAATGAGCTTCAGAGGATCATGCTCGTGTCCATGTCAAACTAGCTGCAGGAAATAGTAATGAAATGAAAGTATTTAAGTAGTTACATAGTAATAACCCTCGAAAAGATGTAACGTACCTGGACAATTTATTCCGTAGGCCGTTTTTTGGACATGTGCAAAGAGTGCGGAGTTTGCCTCTAATTTATAAAGAACGCAGAAGGAGATTGTTTGAGTCAGACCTGGTCACAGGAACAGGAAGTCACCCGGCGAGGCGTCTGCATCGAGCAGGAGGCAGGACGTGATGTAAGGCACAATGTTTTTGTTTACAGCACATGGACATTGGCGCCGATCCTTATTTCCAAAAGCTCTTGAATCTTATCGTCTTTCCCGGTTTACATCTTTGTCTCTTTTCATCCTGACATCGCTTTTACGTCGATTGGGTGATAGAGAGGTCATCAACACACCCACTTGCTCGCTTTCTCATATGGCCTCACTCCTTTTCTGGATTTTTATTTAGGGGCAATGATGCTTTTTTCTGTATAAGTGGAGTGAGCAACATTTGTTGAGGCCAGAACATTTTTTATAACCCTGGCAGACGAGCACAGCCTGGTCATAACATGCACCGCAGTGATTTCACAGTGAAGAGACTTGAATACGCTATTGTTCAATGCAGCTATAATGTATTTTCCGCAGTGGCTGCTAATCGTGCCGTGTCTCCTCTGCTTTCCGCTCAGGATACAGGCCTCCTGGCTGCTGTGTTTATTCCTTATAATATTGGTTGATGACAAAGACCAGCAGAAATTAAACTGGAAGGGCTGCGGGTCAGGAGCCAAAAAGAAGCAAAAGAAAACAGCTGTTGAAACTGCACAGCTGTCCTCTTTCCCCGGTAGTTTGATCCTGAGAATATCAGTCGACATTTTGGGAAATGAAAATGGGAAGACTGCGAAGGACTGTTTCATCTTTTGCAGTGTAGCTTCGGAAACATTGCAGCTATCAGTGAGTTACTGTGATTCTGGAGACATCTAAAAACAGGTTGTTTCTCCAGCAGATTCTAATTGAATCCGGTGTTGTTTTTTGACACTAGCATAAAAATAAATGAAAACACATTATCTGATTTTGAATTTACAGTTGAAAATAAAAAGAAGAAACCCCCTAGATACTTATGCCTAAAAAAATATTCAAGTGTTCATCCTCCGTCATACACAATTATAGAATTTAAATTTTGTTTCTGTAGAATTTACAAGAATATTTTAATTCTGTTACCATTCAGTTCAACATGATCAAATCTGTAAAAGCACCATTTGGGGATTAAGTACACCATCTGTTACTCAGTGCCTCTCTCTCTTTCCAGTCCTGTGTTCTAACGGCTGTACTCCTGAGTGTGTGTTCACCAGCTCTGCCGATACCAAGTCTCTCATTGAGTCTGACTGTGAATGCTGACTTGTTCACCTCTAGTTCAGCACAGTGCAGTTAGTTTTTACTAGAGGGAATAATGTTGTGCTGGTCCTGGGTGAACAGTGCAGTGCTCTGTTTCCTCTGTTACGCTGACCCCTCACTACGTTTCCATGTAAAGGAATAATAATAATAGTCCTGCTTCATTACTTTAACACCTGTGAGACTCATTAATATGACATGTTTGACATTTTCCAGCAGGTAAATTGTGTCTTTTACATTAAGAATCGCGCAATCTACTACACAAATGTGACCTGGACGTGGCTGTAAAGCACCAAGAAACACACAATGTCCAAGTGCAAACGAGGAAGAAGAAGACAAATCCAGACCGATTTGATGAAGGGATTTGATGTAATACTTTTCCAGTACATTGTCTTTATCTGAGAACTATGCTGACGTTACCTCTCTGTTTGTCCGTGACTTCATGGTTTAAAGCAGGTGAATCTAATGTGTAATGGACCTGCTGCTTTGTAAACCCAGCAGATCTAAAGATCCTCGTCCTCGTGTGCAAAACTCTGTGTAATGTGCACAATGTGTTTTTTGTGCCGTTTTGGCAGCTGGAGCTTCAGTGAGCTGCAGTATCTGTGGGAACTCAAGCCGGTGTAGCCTTTTCTCATTAGCGTCTGCTTAACACACGAGTCAGGTGGTGATTATTAGATGCTGATGCACACATAGCTTTAGGGAAAGAGAGTTTTTCAGATGCTTTCATTAGGTGGAAAGTATGTGTTTGTGTTTGTGTGCCAGCATAGGCGTGTGCACACATGGGTACACGTGCACACATGCTAACATGTTGTATGCAGATGTCGATCAGCCACTAAAACCAGTTACTTGTTGTTTTGTTATGGCTGCTTGGTTTAGAGAGTTTAGCCAGTGCTCTATAACACTGTATTGACTCACAAAGGACTTGATCTCTCCATTCTCTATTATATATGTTTGTATAATGTTTGGCATACTCCCAGATATTGTGTCTCCTGCTCTCACTTTTTCAGTCAAAGCGTGAAATTCCTTGTCAGGGTTTTGTGTTGATATACCAACTTTGTGTGTGTGCAATTCCAGTTATTTCTTATGATCAGAATTTTCAAGAGATCAGCAGACTGCATCAAATCCATGGACGTTAAATTCACCCTTTGTAACAGTGGATTCTGTCAGATAGACCAGATCCTGTTACATGCATTTCCAAGATGATTCAGCATGACTCACTTCATTCAGGACCATAAAGAGCAGATGAAATGTTACCAAACGCAGTTTACTACATGGATGGGTTGAGGTACTGCCTGCCCCTGCTTTCCCTTTGTTAACTTCTTCCCTTTTTTGCACCTCTTTTTCATCAATCTTCCATTCGGGCCTACTTACTTCTCGATATTTCCTCCCTTCTTCGTAACGTTGCGTTGATATTTTGCTGTTCTCTGTGTTGCTTAGAGATCAGACCATTGTAGTTGTCATGCTGTTTTCCTGCACACATTTCCTTATGACATCCTTTTCTGGGTTTTAAGTCCAGAGCTGGTCAATAATAATAATATGTTTTAAAATTTGTATATGGATATATCAAATATTATGCTAGAGCTCTTGGACATTTTTTCCTAATTGCAGTTTTCTGTCCCCTCACAGGATTCAAACGTGTAACGCATTACATGGACATTTCCTGTCACGGTGGATCACACTAAATGATGAGCTAACTCTAGCATATGGAAGCAGCTTTGTGGATGTTTGAGTTACCAGGACCAGTCTCAGTAATTGCGTCTCCTGCTCCTCAGAACATAGCGTGATATGAACCATCTGCCTGTCAGCTCCGTCACTCCCGGTGGTGAAAGCAGGCATTATTCAAATCACTTGGTCAGTGTGTTCAAACCAGACGCCTCTGCAGCGCTCCAGCCAAACTTTAGTGCTGCGTTAAAACCAAACTCTTTGTCCTTCTGAAAGTTTTAAATCAGGTAGCGTACGTGTTGACAAGTGACATAGCTGGAAGCCTAATGTCAAGTTCATCTGTGGAAGCTTTCACACGCTGCATGTGTAGCGATGACAAGTGAGGACCCTGTAACTTCTGCATGAACATTAAGTAAAATGAGGATATTTTACAGCTTGTCTCAAGAAGGAACCCATTGAGTTTTTGGTGTGAATTTGGTTATTTTCCCTTCATTTTCTTTAAAAGTTGGTCAACATCGTCCTTGATTTCTCAGATAATAATTCATGGATCTTGAAAGAAAACATCCTGCATGTTCAGGGGCTGGTGTCATAAAGGGAATGTTGGGCCGTGGTGGAGGTTTAGGGTTGAATGAGTGTCACTGTTATATCACTGCTGTTTGTCTGTCTGTAAGCAAACATACAACTACTGATGAGTTCTTGGCCACTTGGTGTAATGTCAATGGGTGAAGGAGGAACTCATTTACTTTTGGAGCAGATTTGCTTAAGAGGCGTATTGAGGAAACTCTATATTGACTTTCTTTAACATAGGGAGATAGGGTATTAGCCTACAGGCGGAGGAGGTGTGCACCCTCCGAATGTCTTTCTAGTTTTGAGATTTGTTTCTCCAAATTAAAAATGACGGCATCATTCCTTTCAGCCCCAAAACTTTGTCATCGCTGAAGGGACGAAGCACTCATTAATGTAAGTGCAATGTTCACTGCTTTGGTCTTTACTAATTCCTCTTGTATTCATCTTAAGAGTGAGCTTTTATTTCTACAATACATGTTTAGCACTTCAATGCAGACTTCTTCCAGCCACAGCGTTTTCAGTTTTATTTGCAATTAAAAAACATCCCAAATCCCCAAATGCGTCTTAACTTTCCTCATCTGTTTTAGTTTTCACTGGTTTTGGGGCTTTAGTGTCGTTGGTTTGTTAATGTGAGTCGTGGCCCAGTGTTAACTGATGTCCGTGCACTTTTGAAGCAGTGCTCAGTCGCTGCCAGAGTGTGCACTTGTACTGTGTCTTAGTCTCCTGTGTATTTCTGTCTCCAGCTGATGTCTAAGTGCAGTGTTTAAAATGCTGTTTTCTGTCATGGATGAAACAACGAAGCCATAAATCAAACACCCTGGGAAACCGAGCGCTCGGCCCCTCGCATGGACGGATTATTTCAGATTTCTGTTTCAGATTTTCTCAATTAATTTGCTGGGCCCTCTTTGATATGAAAGCTGAGACTACTTTGAGCCCTGACATCTCTTTTAATCAAACTGATTGAAAACAAATGTTTGCTTTTGGAAACAGATCAACCGGCGCAAACAATTCGGGCAGACTTATGTGGAGAAGACAGATTAAATACTAACAACTCGAATATAAAAGGTTTTTCCTCCTCGTCTGGTGCGCGGCCTCTTGTTCAGGTTCAGTTTAACTCTCCCGTGTGGACGCAGGTCACTTTGATGCAGGAGGAAACAGAGCAGTGCTTCTCTGTGGATCTGGAGAGAGAGGTAGCATTTGTTTGGGGGCACGAACAGAGCGCTAATTATGAGAAAACATACAATTGAATGTTTTGTGGTGAGAGTCTGGTTGAGAACAGTGCCAGAGTGGTTAGCAGGAACACACCCCTGGAAATGAGTCCAGACGTAGCCCGCAGAATAAAGAGCTCACAGAGTCAGTGTACCCAGTAGCGCTCTTTGTTTATGTTTCTCCTCTCCCACTCTTTCTGCCTTCCACTCCGTCCATGCAATTTTAATCAATGTCAAGTCCGTCCCTCATTACTCTCCACTTGCTGCCCTGTGTGGCTGCTGGTGAGACCGGCGACTGATGTTGCGTGTGTTGGGCTAGTATGACTATAAAAGGTTGGGGCCACAGAGCCTTAACACTAATCCGGGTCCAGAGTCTCTTTTATTAGCCCTGCCTGTGTCTGTCTGTCTTTGGGTGTGTGTGCGTGTGTGTGAGAGTGTGTGCGTGTGTGTGGCAAAGGAAAACGACAGAGGGGAATGTGACATAGATGTCTTGTTAGTCTCTCATCCTCGGCCCATCATGTATTCTTGTAGAGCCACCAAATCCAATAGCTGCTCTTGAAGTCATATGCGCTGGAGTAAGAGCCTCTTCAAGGCAAGAACAACCTCAATGTATCATGTGTGTGTGTGTGTGTGTGTGTGTGTGTGTGTGTGTGTGTGTGTGTGTGTGTGTGCGTGTGTGTGCGTTCAGCGATGTGGTCTGTGTGGTCCTTTTTTCGTGCTGTCAAAAGAAAGAAATGACCTCACTCCCCTTTGGACACACTCGGTCCTTGTGTGTGTTACCAAGAATGGTCTGAACTGCAGCTGCAAGGTGTTTTAACAAGTATCTAGACAACCATTTATTAACAATGCAACAAACGCACAAAACCAAGTACTGGGAAATTTCGGCTGTAGACTCATAAAGACTCTATCAAGCTGTTTTCCGACATCAGACTCCAGACATGTGATTGTGGGTCAGGCGTGTTCACAATAAGAGGAAAATGTCCAGAGTGTTCAGGTGAGGGGAGGCAGGACGTGACGTTTAGATCCGGGTGCAGAAATCACATATTTATATTTACAGCACATTGACTTTGTCGGCTTTTTCCACCAACAACTGGGGAATCTCGTTGTCTTTCCAAGTTGACCTCTTTGTCTACGTCTTCTCCTTGTATGGCTCCTCTTTTTCATTTTATTTATTCTTTATGTTTTCTTTAGTTTTTCATCAACCTCTAACCCTCGACCGCTGTGAATTCTTCAGACCTTATCCTGCTGTATTCTCACTCAGACATTCTTAGTTATAGTAAAGGGGTTGGCAGGAAAAACTCATATCTCTCATATGAATCCCTCTCACACGAAACCCCCTCATATGAAGCCCCATGCAGTGCATGTCTGAAAGCAGCTTATGAAAAGATATTGTCTTTCACATTGCTCCCACATACAACAGGGTGGCATCATGGGAAAAAGGACTGAAGACTGTGACACATTTTCAAATTTGTCCCTGTCCAGCCTGTTGATAAGAGAAGCTCTGTTTTATTTGAAACATTCTAAGACATGTGTTGCTCTATCTGTTGGCCGTTTTTTCTCCATTTTTGCCACCATTACTGACAATGTATAACTCACATGTGTAAGATAAGGGGGGGTGGGGGGGGGTGGGGGTCAGAGAGAACAGGTAATAACACTTTTTCATTAGATTCTATTTTGGTGTGGAGTCAAGCCAATTTATGGGGCCGTTAAATGCTCGGTTGCCTCGCAGCTCTTCTCCCTCGCTTGTTTACAAAATACGTTGTGCATTGCTCACAGATGAACGGACAACAACGCCGGGTGTGCGGCTGGAAAATGTCACAGCCGCTCCCCCTCCTGTAATTATATTAATAACATATTCAACCATACTGACAGAACATAATTGATGGTATACACGGCGTTTGTGCATGTTGAAGCCATGTTGACCAGCAGGGTTTGTATTAAATACCAGTTCCGCTGCTCAACATGCTGCTGCTCGGATCTGGTTCCCATTAAGCCGCTTCCTCCAGAGTGGAAGTGCAGCAATTAAACTTTGTTTAGATGCTGATATTTAAAGCATCCCTCAAACATCACGGAAGACACTGGAAACCAATGGCAGGAGAAATGGAGCGTATACATGTGCGTGTATGCATATTTTGTGTTGTGTACAAACTGAGGGATGTCTGGCTTATAATTGTTGTTTCCACAAAGCCAATAAAACTGGTATGTCTCTACACCATGTAGTTTCACCATTATTTTTCACCTTTTTAACAACATCTTGTACAGAGCATAATAGAGCAGAGCTGTAATAGCTTTTTATGGGACTATTTTAACTTAACTTGATATTTATTTGTTCCTGCGTCTGGAAATTAGCTTAACGCAAAAAAAGAATAAACCTCCAGTACAAATTTGTCAAATGTCAGCTCAATATTTGGATTAAGCTTTCAGGTCCCAGTTAGTGGATTTACAGTGATATATGTGAATATTCAACGTTTATGGAACCAACCATGCAATTCAAATGGGATGTTTGGCTGTTAAACGCTCTGATTCATTTTCAGTGCATGTTTATTGATAAAAGTCAAGTATTTTTCTTTGACCCAATTTTCATGTCATGATCGATTGTAACAAACAGAAGTTGAAAAACTGGACACAAGGATTATACCTCTAGCTGTGATGTTTTTTTTCTGTTATTCAGTGGTTGTGAGACCTTTCTGAACATTTCTCTCTCCTCTAACAAGCTTTGAGCTCAATATCCCAGCAGGACATAAAGAAGAGAAACAAAAGTAACTGGGAGATGAAGGCTCCGGCCATTAACCACACATCAGGGAATGCACAGACCCTCCATCATGTGGCAAAGAACACAGTCTTTCATTAGCTTCACCCAAATACTGGGAAAGGAACGGATCCATAAATCTCGTGATAAATACAGAGCCAATGTGCACGTCCCACATCGCCTCAACGCAGCCTCCTGCTTAATAATCCTGACTGGTGTGTCGCTGCTCCTCATTTATGATGTCTGTGGGTTTGTTTTGCAGCTGACCGCTGGTGGGAAGGCGGCTAAAGCCAGCATCGCTGTCGGTGACTTGGTTCTGTCCATTGACGGCATCGCCACGGAGGGCATGAACCACCTGGAGGCCCAGAACAAGATCAAGAGCAGCGCTGACAACCTCAGCCTCACCCTGAAGAAGTAAGCAATGACCTCACACTGTCTGTCTGTGTGTGTGTGTGTGTGTGTGTTTGTGCAGGGCTGTACTTCCAAAGCGGAAACCCACGCGCTTCACTTTGCAATGATTTAATGTGTGAATGGGAGCTGGTAGCCGTTTATCTCCTGTGACAACGCAGGATCCGTGCGCTTCTTTTGAAAACCTCCCAAACAATCCATCTCGGCGTCAAACCCAAAATCGAAGCGTCGCCGCTCGGGCCCAGAAATCCTTCTTCCAGACAGATGTTCAGTGTTGTTGGAGGAGTTAATCTCAGCTCCATCAAAACAGCAGCACCATTAGTTCTGCTCTCCACGTCCCCGGAGGAGGAAGGAATAACTAGAATCACAGCGAGAGCATCACACATGTGGACCACCCCCTCTTCCCCCTCGGCCTCCTCCTCCCTGTTATGGTGGGATCCTGTTGTACAGCTGATTTATCACAAGCAGCTTTGATACAGTGTGTGTGTGTGCAGGTTTGTCTGGCTTCATATTGGTTCGCATGTGGTATGAATTGTCTGGATCTTTGGCAGCACTTGTAGGTGTGTGCGTTTTTATTTAAACACTGTGAGAAACTCATGGCTCCTGCACTTGTCCTTTTGGATCCAGGATCAGGAAAGGAGGCACAGATTTACAGTGTTCAGAGCATACAAAGGTAAAACCTAATGATTTAATAGTGCTGAGTAAAGGGCTCGGTCTGCTTTTCTATTGGTTTCATTGTGTCTCCATATCTGGAGTTCACATCCTGTGACGTTTCATCTTCCTTTCTCTCCTCCCCTCATTTTAGTCTAGAAGAGCAAGTCCTTTAATTTGTGTCCAAATGATGACAGACTGAGGATGTTTGTTTTTGGTCGAGTGGTAGAGAACATATCCTGCCACAAGGTTTGTAGAAACTGAAGGTCAGGCTGTGGATTTATATGTGTGTGTGTGTGTGTGTGTGTGTGTGTTTTACTTTGAGTGAGCGACATCCATGGTCAAAGCTTTTTCGTGATGAGGGAAACAGGTCTTAGAATAGCTGTGTTATTTGTGTGGGTTCATACTCTGATGGACACTCAAGGTTTGTTTCGCACGGAGGAAGGTCACTGAGTTTTGTTGACAGCGATGTTAAAGATGTGAACTGAGACAGCATTCAATTTCATTCCAATGTTTTTGGTGCCACCAGGAACTTTACATAATACAGACAAATCCCATCCGAGGCCACGACTTCTGGCAACTCAACAATGTCTGACACTGTTAAACATTATTCTTAAAAAATAAATGATTCCTAAGATCTCTTATGACAAAGAAATGCAATTGAAGCCTGATATTTTAAAGTCAACTTTATAAAAAATAAAAAATAAATGTTGAATGCGACCAAATATACCCAACCTGCATGAAATAAATGGATTTCCTCAAGAATTCTGTGCTTCAACTAAGGTTTGGCACTTTGAACCAGTTGTTATGAAGGTAGCACTTCATTGACATCAATCAGCTCAGCATCAGGACAGCTGCCCTGTTACTGTCAAAGGGATGAAAAAGAAAACATCTGTTGGTCTTCAGGAAGTCACTTTGCCGAGACAGGAGCTAATCCAGCTCATAACTTCCCTGTAAAACCACAACCAGCCATTTTTACACCGTTTTTCAAACAGATTAAACCAATGAGATATAACCTGTTATTGAGGTGTTGGTAGGGGGCCAGTGGTTTTCTAGTCTGTGGGTGTATTATCATCTTACTAAGCAGTAACAGAGCAAGATCTCCGACTGTCCCGCGTCAGTGTTTCCTGTTACTTTACCAAGGTCCCAGACTTGCTGCCAAGGGCCAGTGTATCAGAGCTCACGTATGGGTGCGCTTGTGCCTGTGGCGGGACGTCAGGCCTTCAAGGGTTGACTCATCCTCTATTGGAAACACATGGAATGGCTTGTTTCATTAAGTGGCAGTATTATTTTAATCAGGCGGTGTGACCACGCACCGCTTTGGGGACAGCTGGCTCCAGCTTCTGCTTTACTGGGATACTTTACGGTCCAGCAGATTGACAGTGATCCCCTGTGCCTTCTCCAGATTCTTTCTACTTGTTGCTTGGCACTGACTGGCACGGTGAGTGTGTCACGTCAAGGTTCAACATCTGGACTTTAATGGGTTTACATGCGCAATGGAAAGAACCAATCTAGTCTCTTTGTTTTCCTTTGTTTTCTTTGGCGTCAACCTCGTCTCTTTTGGTTCCTCCTCTCGTTCTGTCGTTTCTGATTGGGTTTGTCACTGGGTCAGATAGCAGAAGGAATGATAACAGTGGGAAATGTTCACGACGCACATGGTGTCTGTGTGTGTGTATTTTAAAAGGAGACAGGTTGTTATTCCTTCTCCAAATAAAAGGATGAGGGGATGAAGAGATGGGCAGCAGATGTGAGTGGAGCAAGAGAAGGAGAAGCTGTCGAGTGATCAAGTGGTCGCTACAAGAAAGAGATTGAACTCATGAGGCTAGAATTATTTTTAAAGATGGCATGGCAGATATAAGGAGGGGTTTAATTATCCTGGCACTGTCCCACCTCTCCATCCTGTAAAAAGCTGTTTAAAGTAATGCCAGGTAGATGCGTGAATGGAATGGCCATGGTTAACAGCCGAATCATGACACACCAACATCCATTTAGACGTCTCTGACACTTCATTGTTTCCCCATGGAAAACGAGCAGCACGGAAGGTAACAGGTGCTGAGTCATCGTGTTCCATTCGTCCTGAATTCAGATTTTCTTTTGATCGGTAGCAGATTTCTGTGATATTCTCTGAATCTATATTCTCTGAATCTATTTATAAACTCATGCTTCCGATTTTTTACGTCACATTTTCAGCTGGTTCCCTTGATAAAAAGCAGGTTTATACAAAAATGATCACATGTTAGAGTTTGTCTACTTTATAGCTTTTATCACTTTCTGTGAATATTTTTTTTATGGGGCCTTTATAAATGAGCGGATGCAAAAAGGTCTGTAGTGTTTTATCAGGTTTTTGTTTGTAATGTTACAAATATGTTGGGAGTTTTTATGGTTTCCCACTACATTACATTAGTGAACTATTGAACAGTTACATCAGTACCTACTCCACTTAGTTTCAGTAGTACCACTATGCTTCCTACATCTCAGAATGTCAGGCTGAACTATATTTGGCAACAGCCACAAGTGTCTGACGTGTAAAATGAATTGCATGGATTTAAGTGTGTTGGTCATGTTACAGCCGACTGGGGATAAACCTTTTAGAGCCAGATACTCAATGGAAATACTCACTATATGCACCAAAAACAGCATTAAATAAGAATATACACTATCGGACACAGCATGATTCAGAAATACAGAGCAATAATTTAGTTTTGTCTTATGTAATAGAGAGAAGTAGTCTATCCTCGTGTTTGTTGTTCTACTCAACAGTTCAATCATGGCCAGAGAGTTTTTCTTCCGTCTAGGAATGCACTCTGCATTGTCCTGTCAGTAAGACCTGTCAAAATACCAACCCCTGGTGCACAGCCCCTGTTACTCTCTGTCAAACAGTGTGGGTCCAGCTCACCTCCAAGGAAAGTGAGGTTGAAATAAAAATAAAAATAAGTCAAGGCAGGCAAATGGAGGAAGTAACATGCCACAGATAATCCGTGATGGATTCTCCAAGGCTCACAACTTCTGCACTTTCTTTAAACCGTCGATCACCGTACGCGATGGCTCCGGCCGAGAACCTTCAAACATCACTGCTCTGTGTTTAGACGCTGAGATTGCATTAGACAGTTCTGACAAAAATACGCAGCCTAGTTTCTGGGAATATCTTCTTTCAACGGATCGTTTTCCCTTTCTTATCTCTTGTGTCTAACTGAGTTTCATTTGTTCAGACCAACAAAACAACTAATATCTTTTTAGCAGGGCCGACTGTATTACGGTGAGAGAGAGATCAAACACGTATGGGCCGAATGAACACACACACACACACAAACATACAAACACACACACTCACTCACACATTGACAAGCAAATAGTCGAAGAGCTGGTTGGTTAGGTTTTGGTACATTAAACTGAATCTTGTCATGGGAGCTGCAACTAGCATTGATTTTAATTGTTGTTTCATTTGCAGATTGTTTTTATATAAGGACCTTGAACAAGGAAATATTTGGCATTTTGCCTTAAAGAATAAATAATTATACAATTTGAATTATACTATTGTTATATTGGTTATAGTATAATTGAATGTATAGCATAGTAAGATAAATAAGATATATTTATATAACCCTAACCCTAACCCACATACATGTTCTGATTAAGTAACTTTAACGGAGACCATATGTTTTGTTAACATCCCTAATGTCTTTGTAACATGATAATGTGAAATACTCCAAATGGGACGTCCCCTCAAAGTAATGTGGGAACTTTGACCTGCAGCACTTTCATAACCAGTATAGGACGTGTTAGGAACATCCTCAATGTTCTGTAACGGTTCAGGTCATTCGTCACCTTTAAAAAAAAACTTTATGGAACATTACAAACGGACAAGAGAATGTCCCCTCCGACTTGGGAAAGGAGAGAAGGCTGGAAGGAGGAGAGAGAAGAGACTGACAAATGGACATGGGAAATTAAAAAGAAGAATATAAATCACATAAGTTTTAAACAGGGTGCAAGAGAAAACTAAAGCGGCTGTTTGACCTGAACTGACGTCCTGGCATTTTGTGGAGGTGCTGTGTGTGAGAGCGCAAATGTCCAAGTCAGTTGTTCCAGATATTTTTGGGAACTTTTTCCTGCAGCCCCCTGCACGGAAAATTTTCAAGTGGGAATATAGCAAGAAACTGGGTAATTTACAGCAGCAGAATGGTTCTAATGATGGTTTCTAACCCGTAACTGACGCGAAAAAAGATGTAAACTTGAGAAAGACAATGCGATTCAAACTGGCGTCCATGTGAAATGTCATGTCCTGCCTCCTGCATCCTCGACACGTTGCCTGAATGCACCGGACATTTTCTTCTTTTTGTGATCACATCTCATTGAGACAATCTCTTGCTGCATGAGGCCAAACAGCCATCATATGTGAAAGCTTACTCGTAATTCTCTGGAGTTCATGTCTGAAATGGGCGTTACATAAGGGAGTAACTTTTGTAAGTTCCAGAGGAGTTATAAAAGCAGCTGATGGCTATTTCTTGAATCGGTCCCACTATCGTGCGATCACAACGTTTCAACGCTCCATTGAGGCTCTTTAATGATAATTATTCTCTGTCGAGTTTCACCAAAGTATCAAACTGTTAATTTCGACCAATCATCCCAGGCCTCAACAAAACCACCCTTGTGCTTCACTGCACTTCAACTGCCAGTGTCTGGCTAAACGCTTTATTCCCCACAGTCTTTTCGAAGCCTATTTGACTATTTAATGGTCCTGTGTGCATGTGAGTGTTACTCACTAGTAATGGCACAGTCTCAAGGTCCCCGTGCGTTCGAGGGGGTTAAAGGGAACAGAAAGAAACACAGAGGACTTGATGTTCTCACCCACATGTACGAGGGCACATCATGGTCCACAGCAAACAAACGCTTGATTGGATGAACGGGCTCTCACGCCAGGAAGAAAGGTTTTCCAGCATCTTTTGTGTTGAGCTGAGTTTAATGGATCCACTCCTCTTTTTATCAACAGTGCAGATCTCACTCTGTTGAAAGGACCTCAAACGGGATAATTACAGTGCTTGACGAGTCTTTTCTCTGTGACTGAGTGTCTCCATGACGGAGCCCTCACATCACAACACATCAAGTCACAAGTTCAGGCCATGGTTAGATCTTTTGTGCATGTGTGCGGTAACTGTGGATTGCAGTAATGCTGTTGTTGGTGGCACTGATGAGTTGACCGCATGCACAAATGCACGAATGCATTATCAAGAAAGTTGAACTCACCACAGAACTCTGGATGTTGCTCACTCGGTAGTTTCAAAACAACAAAGTGGCTAATGGGGATCCAAGTAAACATGTTGCAGGCAAAGAGACAAAGAGTGGTAGGAGAAATGTTCATTAGGGGGTTTACACTAAACCTTATGTTTACTCCTAACAAGCTGGCAAACATACACACACATACACACACACACACACACACACACACACACACACTCCCACAGAGGTCTCACACTGGCAGCTGCTGAAGTTATTTTGAGTAGTGGGCTCTTGTCTGGACGAGGGTTTGGATGAGGGAAGTTTATGTAGGATGGGGGTATGTGTTTTTCTTATTTTGTTTATATTGTCCTTTCTGAATGGAGACAATGCGATGCCTGGGTTGTATGTGCATATATACTGATGCAGCACGTATCCAGCAAACACAGGCACACACACACACACACACATGCATTGATGTTTACCTCAGACTCGCGTCAGATATGTGAGAAAGTATCGCTTACGTACGTAAGTTATCATGTGATGTATTGGAGGTTTGGGTCAATTACCCGTTTGTACCCAACGCTGCTGCTTTCATCGAATGATCTATCGCCTGTTTTTAGCTCACCCTTTGAAATGAAACCCAGTATGAGCAGCAAGCTCTCTGCTGACCTGGGAGGAACAAGAACAGCATGTTTATATGAGTCTGGCTCGGAGGCAGAGAGATAATTGGATTCCCTTTTTAACAAAAACAGGAGAGACCACGCTTTTACACAAATACCTGTGCTAATGCAACTACATTGGGCAAATATTTGACCTGTTGAAGTGCTTCAAAGCCGATAGAGGCTTATGCAGGGGTACACTCTGTCACAGCACTAACTAGCAGGACGCGACCCTGCAATACTGTGGTGCTCCACCCTGAGGCCTCCAGGGTGAAATCATATTACTGTAAACGCTGCTGTAGATCACATCAATTTGATTTGTTCTTTCTGGAGGCTAATGGAGATCAATTGAACTCTCATGTTATCAGTAGCTCAGATGACTTATCATTATCAGGCTTATCATTTCTATGTATCTCTGGCACAGGCTTAAGCAGAATTTGCATCACTGATGATGATAATGTGATAATATAGATATTATGATATGATAACATCACACTTATACAGGAGACCAACATGAATAATGTATTTAAACACCACATAAGGAGTATTATTGCCATTTGTACTCATATACATATGAAATACACTAATACTTATCGTATACCACTGCTACTACTTCTATAATAATAATAATAATAGAATGACACTCATGGTACGCATTCCTCCATCAAGGCCCATCATTCCCATTATGACGGCACATAGAATTTTACTAGATACAGGTTGATCCACAAATGATCCTGTGAGATATCAGTCAAAACGGACCGTTGAGAAACAACACATCACACAAAGTGGTTTCTTACCTGGCCCATAACACATCCAACCCAGTTTTATGGCCATTTGTCCAGTAGCTTTTGTGTTATCCTGCTATCTAACAGACAAACAAACAAACAAATGCAGATGAAAACATATATAAAACATATATATATATATACAATAATAATTAATCTGAATGTGTCACATACTAATATAACAAGTGAATTAACGGCTTGCTCAGTTATAACATGGAGGTCTTGTTCTGTAGCTGCAGACATCACAGCTCTTTGTAAATCCTGACCAACACTAATAGACACTCGCAGTGCAGCTGCCATTGCCACTTAATCAGCTGCGTTATTTGCCAAAGATGCTCCAAAGCCAAGAGAGCTAAGCCGGGCTCACCTGTCTCTGTCTCTCACTGGCCTGCAGTATTTGCCAAAGATCATCTGAAAACCGACGGCCGTCCTCCATGGCAAGGCTCGGAGTATTCGCCAGTAATATCCTAATACCATCAGAATGCAGCTACAGCTCGCCCACACCTGTCTCTGCCTGTCTTCTGCTAGTCCGTGGTTTTTGCCAAGGAAAACACGAATCCCCAGAACATCGGGGGTCTGTGAAGGTAGCCCACAGATATTTCTGGGGCCAAGAACACTTTGTTGAGCTCATCTGTCTCAGCGTTTTAATTCTTCTCCGCCGTTCGCCAAACATATCTTACTGTACGCCAAGCGCACTCATCTTTAGTCCGGCCAGCAGTGATGAATGGAAGCTGAGCGAACAGCTGGATTGATTAACAGAGCAAAAATAAGAAGCTACATCTCATAAGCACTGAGGGTGCAGGTCACGGAATTCAAACTGCAGACTCAGCACAGTTCTCCCCCCCCCCCCCCAAATAAAATAACCTTCTAATTATAGTGACAAATGACTCTATAATAAATTGTAATCAACATGTTTTTACACTCCCCCACACAGATTGTTATCTTTCATTGTTTATCCCTCATCTTGAAGTCCACGCTCTGTGTTATCAGGTCAGGTCGACTGGGACATGTTCAACTTCAGCCAAATGAATCACTGTGTCTTGTTTTTCACACTGGTTTTATCACATAATCAGATGACACCATGTCCAGCTCAGGCAGAGGAACTAGTCCTGATTTTTAAACACGACTATGACTCCTTTTAGGACACAACACGACATACTGCATGTACATGACAAAAAGAAAACACAATTTATTTATGTACTGTGTGTTAAACCGAGCTCACGCTACACCATTTTCAGCCTGATTTACCAGTTGCGGAAGAGTTTTGCAAGTCGTTGACAAAAGCCCACGATTGGCGCTGAGTCAGCAGTTGTTAAATTGGTTTGTGTGAACTCTTCAAAGGGCTCGGGTAGTTTCCTCTCAGGTCCGGTTCTGACAGCCCGAGACTGTATTCTTTACAACTTTGACGTGTCCACTGCAGTGTTTCACCTCCTCCAGCCTGATGTGTCCTTTTGAGATACTTTCTCTTTTCATGTGTGTCTTGCTGATTAAACTTAGAGTGTGATCCCCTGTTGCCAGTTAGGCGCGGAGAACGATCTCACCGCGACTGATGACACATCAGGAAGTTGTGAAGTTGAGTATTTTAAACTTGGCTTTGACGAAAACAGCCAGAGAGAGATAAAGAAAGCAAGAAGCTGAAAGTCTAACGTTCAACAGATAATGAAAAATAAGATGTCGGGGGGGAAAAAAAACCATGGGCAACAAATACGAGACGGTAAATCTTTCATCTGTGAGTGAATCTGAATGAGTGATAGTGACACCCGTCAATACCCATAACCCTCTCAGCAGAGCGAAAGCCAGATGTTGATGATGGAAAACCCTTCCTGGTCCAGCTGTGGATCAGTTTTGACGCTCGGTGCTGGACGCCGCTGCAGCGCTGTCTCTTCACCCTGTCTTTCTTTCTTCTTGCTTGATGTACTGTCCTAATTCTGTTTTTGCTGCCTTAGAAAAATAACTGAGCTGCCAGAGAGAAAAAAGGAGCCGTGAAGTAGACAGCACTGAAATTATAAGAACATAAAAACCTTTCTTCTCTTTTTACTTAAGTACATAATTTCAGAGCGTTGTTGGGTGTCGAATAGATCTTACAAAACCGCAGCACCAAAGGCCTGTTGATCCTGACTGAGCTTTAATTCCACCCATCGGGGACCCCGTCATGTGGATGTCCTCATCTCGTTTGGGGCCCCTAAGTACCATTAGTTTCCCTTAAGGAGCCCCAGCATGTACTGACTATTGCCTTCGAGGCAGAGATTCCTAAATTCCTCTTTCCCAAGACCCACACTTGAAACAATGCAATCTTCACCTGAGTCTCAAGCAATCTCACCAGGGCCTTGACTCTGCTGGGTTTTTAATTGTGTTTACACGTCTGATGGCCCTGACGAGACGCTGATATATCGGATCTTCTCTTGGGATCGGACTGGAGTTTCTCCACTGCCTCCGGTTGTATGGTTCTCGTCAAGTGTGTTTGTCAATTAGCTGCAGTGAGAGAAGAAAGATCGCTTTTGCGATTTCCACGTGTGGTTGCAGTGTGGGAACGTTTCGTATGTATTTCCCAATTGGGCTGGCTACGGCTGAGTGGTTTGTTTATTCAATTACACTTTAAATCTTTTAAACAGTGGAGTACAGTGTAATGTATTGAGCAAAGAGGTGACGGGTCATTATCAGGTCAAGAATCATTAACTATGACAAAAGGGCTGTAGGGAGGAAAACCCGGATGAAATGTAAGTGTATTTACTTTACTTTACTTTGTTTGTGTGAAACTTTATTTTACTGCAATTGCTATTCCCTGTGCCTGTGTGTCTGTGTCCACATCTCCATGAGAGCTCCTCTGTGTACATGTACAGGGTTTCCGTCTCGTTCAGTCCACCGTGAAACAAAGCTGTAAAACTTTAAATTAGATTTCAAAAGACAACACATCCCATCTATGGTTTTACTGCCCCGGGACTCAGGAGACAGGGCAGACTGTAAGTCTAACCCGCTCCTACACACGCCGCAGTTAAAACCTAACAGTTACATTACAGTTTCATGTAAAAGAAAACATCTGCCTCAGGCCTTTGAAAGATATATATATTTGCATTAATGTGAGTTTTATGGTCTTTGGAAAACATCTAAGAAGAGTTACTGTACCTCGAGTGTTCTTCTGTTTTATGATGATATAAAGTTTGGGGGGGGGCCACTGGATGTATAGGTCAGAGCAGTTACTCTTCTGCATCAACGCTTTGAATATTTCCATACATATGAGATCTTATCGGAATGTTTGATCTAGAATAAATCTCACTGTCCAAACTTAACAAAATATGTATAGTAGCAGTCTATTAAGCCTTTTCTGCCAAGGTTGTGTTTTTCAAGGCGTTTACGTCTTAGTCTGTTAGTTACCAGGATTATGGAAAGGATGTGATATGGATCAGGGACGAACCCGTTACATTTTGGTGCAGATCTGGATCAGGGGAATTTTTGTTCAGTTTCTTTAACATCGCTAGAAAAGGCCTTTTATTTTATTTTCATAGATTTCTCAGAGAGAGATATTTTTGAATCTTGATGACAAAAGTGTGAGTTGTAGAAAAATGCAGTTTCATAAAGGGTCTGTTGGGCCTTTGGCAGAGATATGCAAATTCTAGTTTAAGTTTTATTTACATATTTCTGTCCTCCTAGGTCTATTCTCATCCACTTTCTCGTATTGTATAACCTTTATTTGGGGAACAAGTAAGCTACAATAAGATGTACAGGTATTTGGCCTTTCCTCCTGCTGGAATGGTAAGTATTCGTTATGGAGGCTCTGCTCCCCCTGCTCCATGTGCTCTGTCAGGGTTCTGATGCAGTGCTGTTGACCTGCAGGCTGTTGGAGACACTGCTTCCTCTCTCCTACCGCGATGGGGTTGAACTTAATGTGTCTGTTTCCCCTCATGGTTTGCTTTTAAGACTCCTCAGAGTCCCGGTCCACTGCTGCGGGTTTTTTGTTAAAAGTGAGCTGTTAGACGTGCTTGTTTGTTGCTATGTTACCACAGTGAACCCAGTTGAGATATGTTCAGGCACTGGTCTGTCAGGTCCTTCCCTCCTGAACCACAGTATAGAAAAGGACACGCGTGTTATTGAGTTGCACAGATTTTCACGTGAAATATGAACTCAACGAAAAACTGAGAGAAATAATGAGATCGGGCTATAGGTCCGTGTTGAATTATCATGTGAACCCCTGTGGATCACAACTGGAAACACAGTCGTGAAAACAGTCAAAGACAGTCAGTGGAATGGAAATAAAAGTTTCTTCTGCCTATGACTGTGACTGTTCAAGTAACACAAAGCTAATTTTCTCAGTTTATTTAATCGAGTCGTGTTTTTGCAGTGAAACCGCTGTAGTTACACATATTCAGCTCCTTAGGTCTGGTAAGTGTCAACATTTCTTTCAGGGTCTCATGTGACATCATCACCAGCCGAAAGGCCTGTTGAGGCCTCAGCGGAGATAGTGGTGGGAGGTAGTGGATAACGAACAGGGAGGATCACACACACACACACACACTCACACGCACACAAATAGACAAGGCCATGGAGCGCACACACAAGGAACACAGAGCTACAGTACTTGTGATCCGCGGGTGACCCCTGTCTCAGATGCTCTTGCTAATGTGAGGACTGATAAAGTCTGACAGACTCAGCCTCCAGATCTATTTCAAGGCCATGTCTAGATAAACTCACGCTGTGGTCATGAAACTTACAGAGAGATAACACAGATATATTTAAGAGTCTAATCGTAGCTGCAAAGAACGTTACACCAGTCTGTGAAATCAGGGGCTTTAGCCCTCGTTCACTCCTGATCGCCCCTTCTGTCTTCGAGTGTGTAAGTGCATCATACTTACTTTAGACTTTAGATCCGAACACCAAAGGCACACACACGCACACCCACACCCACACACACACTTATTAGACCCTGAAAAGCTGAACCACACGTGGCAATGATTCTGCCAGTCACTCTGTTCTTAGTGGGGCATTTTCTCTTGGTCACGTTGGTCTGTCTGCTTCAGTTTAAGGTAAAATTGAGAGGAAAAGGCCTGAAACCACAACAGCACTCTGTTCCCTTTTCCCTAATAAGGTACAGAAGAAGAAATAAATACAGAAGTGCTCAGTGTGTGCGTGTGTGCGTGTGTGTGTGTGTGTGTGTGTGTGTGTGAGTGTGTGTGTCCTTTAGGAAATGAGGACTGTATACATCTCAGGAGACTTTGTTTTAATAATCATTATCACTCATTTTTTTTTAAAGAGTGACATAATTTGAGGGAGGGGCAAAGTGCAAGGGAGGCAGCAGGGACCAATTCATTAAAGTAGAGCTGAGAGAGATAGAAAGGAGCAGAGATGGAATATAAAGAGAACTGAGAAGGAAAGAACATTTTAATCAAGACTGAATAAACAAAGTTAGAGCTTCCAGGGAACAGCCCTGGGTCACAGTTGTGCCTGTACATAAATTACCAAGCTGCTAGAGTTACCAGTTTGCACAGTAAGTGCCTGGCTCTCTCTGCGTCACATGTTTCATACTCAGATCTGTAGCTCGGTCCCGTGGGAAAGAAGTTTGATCTTATCAGAGTTGCACCTTGATGCTCGGACACACTAAGAAAGAAAACATGTCAAGTCACAATGTCTCCCTGACTCTTCTTCACCATGTCTTTCATCCCTTTGACTTCTCACACAAGCACATTAACAGAAAACACAAATGCAAGAACCACATCACGACCGCAAAAGCCACACAATGGAAGCACAACCACAATGGAGGTTAGTGACTGAGGTAGTTGATAATGAAACTAGCAGAGTTACTTACTGCTGTAAGTGAGCATTTAAGAAAACCAGGTCAATCTAGCCACTACTTAGAACTTGATGCCTGTCTTTTTGAAGTATTACGGTACAGGTGCTTGGCTCATCCGAAAGGAAAAACATAAGTTTTTACTTAGTTACATTTGTGTTGTGGCCTTTGCAACAGGAGATAGCAAGACAAAATGAATTTTGGTTATTAAAAATGACAACACTTGATTTTTCAAATGTTGAACGTTTTTTGGTCCGAATACTTTTCCCGTTTTGAGAGTTGGATAAGATCCTTCCAAAAACATTTAATAGATGCCAAAAGTATCTAACCAAGACAAACTAGGTGCCGATCTAAGATGAAAACTGGACAAACTTGCTGTGTGTGTTAGTGTGTGTGAGTGTGTGTGTACGTGTGTGTGTGTGTGTGTTCATTTAAACCTTGGTGCAGATGCCTTTGAGTGCACAAACTGATCCTTGTAGCCTGTGCACCACCCTGTTAACATTTCCCGGGCCGACAGGCAACCAGTCTCGTTAATCAGCCTTTGTCCATTCACTGCTTTCAAGAAGTCTGTCAGTCAGCGGCAGCACACATCATTTAAGAGCTGCTTATTGCTGAAATAGAATTATGTGTGTGACCTTTCAAACAAGACAGAGATGATTGCAAGGAGTTATATATAAGCTATGTATGCATGGTGTGTGTGTGTGTGTGTGTGTGTGTGTTTGTGTGTATATATACAGTATGTATATATATATATATATATATATATCGTTTCTCAGAGTAAACCCATGTGGGTAGTAATTTCTGTTTAAGTAAACACAAGGTCACATGAAGGCATCGTGTGACAGAATCAGTTCCACTTGTCAAATTCCTTTAGACACATATACTGTATAACATGGCTCCTTGTGACTATATTTGTGTTTGTGTCGCACAGAGTGTGTGTACGGCTTCCACTGGGGTCACTAACAGATCCCAGTCAGTGTTACCTCCACTAAAACCACTCCTGCTTCTTGCCCACACACCCACCCACCCACACCCACACACACAGAACAATCTCTTATTGATTCAGTGTGGCTGCTCGCTTGCTGGTGAAGCGGATGGCATGTCAGGGTGCAGCCCTGGAAACATCGGCCAGTGATCTCACTCGAGTAAGAATAGACCAGAGAGATTAAACACAAATGCACAACTGAGAACAGAGAACAGCCGCGAGGGGACGTGTGATTTGAGAGGAGATGAAGAAGAGATGGTGTCCTCCCCTCTGTGACGGGTTAGTTTACTGCATCAATGTAGGAAAACCTGCAGAGACCTGGAACCGTTATTAACTCTTGTTCTTATTAATCATATTCAGACTGCTACACAATAGTAAACTGAAAAAAATATGTTAAAAGCAAATACTGTCCAGATGTGGCGAATGGGGACAACAGCAATATTAAGGACTATGATGGAAACTAGCCTGTATGGATAAATCTATCACATGAACATGACACATCCAAGTGCTCACGTTCAATAATCTGCATTGTCCAATTTTAAACGAGATATTGGTACAAAGTATAAAGGACAGAAACAGTAGTGGCTCAAATAATAATGTATAATAAAGTTGAACCTCCAGCACAATAATTCTTCATGATACCGTTGAAAGTATGTCAACTGCTGGTGTTGCTCTGGATTTTCTGTTTTGCATATTTATTAATCTTTTGGTTTTGCTTTTTCTGTTTTGGTCCATAAATGTAAAGTCGAAAGGACCGTTGGGGAGAGTGGAAATCAGCAAAGTTAACAAGTGTCATGAAAATATATTTTATGTTGATATTATTTAAAGCTAATATATCAAAGATTATTAATTAACAAAACAACTCAGAACAAGGCAACATATTTAAGTATTTGTATGAAATAAAAACCCTGATGAGAAATATTTCAATAGAAGTATAATAAATATTATAAAATGATATATTTTGTAATTGCAAACAACATAATCATATTTGTATACTTAATTGTATATTGTTAAAACAGTGTGGATCCTGATATGGTAAAGCAGGAGAAAGACTCTGAAAAAAAGAATGTTTAACATTTAACACAGAACCTGGACCATTACAAATTCAAAATCAGAGAACCAACACGTATGTTATAGTTGCTGTTCTTAAACTATGAAATCAAAGTGCTGAGAAGTAAACACACGTATACATGAACGGCCCAGCAGTCCTCTCCATGTGCTGTGCAGGAGTGGACCCTTGGATTGTTATGTTTGTCACACTGTCAGTGTCTTTATTCATCCACTTACTCTCTGACCCTCACACATCGGAGTTATGGAGAAACATTCCTTTGGCAAAGTGTCCGATGCGCTGTCCGCTCTTGTTCCTTTATTGTGCACCAGCTCAGCAGGAAGCCCTGTGTCGTGATAACAGCTTTTATTTCCATTTAAGAATAGTCGGTTGTTGCTGCGTTAATGCGTTACAGTGTGCACCGGTTGCCTCTGGGTCCTACCGGCTTCCAGTAACATGAGGTGAGGTGGCTTGTTTAGAGCATCAGATCAGCTCTGAATATTCAAATCCCCGGAGGGAAAAGTTTGAAAACTGAATTAAATTAGACTCTGTTCCTCGCTCCCTTTCCGCCCGGGATCTCTTTTATTTGTGTTTCTCCCTCATGCCATATGACGCCAACACGTTCCCATGTTGGTGTTTCCAGTTATAGCCACAGCACCCAGGGATGACCATTTCATATCTGAAATACCGATTCTCTGGTGTTGTTCTATCTGTTCCACATGCCTCAGTTCGGTGCCAGTGGTTGCGCAACTGAGATGATCGCTGTGCTCATGTCAGCTTGGAAGCACTTTGGTGTTGCTGGACTTTTTGACTTTGCTGGAATGTTTACAATTGTGTGTCCATGGAAACACTCAGGGTGGACATACTGCTGGGAGTCTCATGTAAACAAAGAAAATTCAGGTGAAAGGTGAAGTTATGTCAGGAATGACACTGAAACACTTAGTCTTGACTTTCTGTAACAGGCAGGAAACATTTCATCCCATGAATGAGGTCTTTGAATATGCAAATGAGGCCCCGCCCCTGCTTCCTCTCTCCCCACCTTGTCCAGCTACTGAGCCCCACCCACAGGTTGACAGGTGGTTACTTGGGTCTGTGACATCACAAACCCTGGGTGCTGCCGGACACTGGCTGCTTATTTCACTGAAAGTCTTTTGTCATGTAAAAGGACAGAAGGGAATCATGTTTAAAACTTGTTTGAATCTTTACTCAGGGCAGTGCACAGCCTGTTTTAAACGTGATTATATTCATGGTTGTAAATATAACCTTCTTTAGAGGATAACATAGGTGTGTAATCCACAGGTATGAGGAAAGCTACTATTTGACCTCTGTGTCCTTACAATGTAACTGTGACAAGTTATGGGAGTTGTAGAGTCTTTTTCAGTTTTCATTTCATGGCCATTTTGTGCTACAGGTGTTATAATCATTTAAGATCTAGCGGCGGAGAGGGACGAGAGGGAAGAGAGGGAGGAGGACGAGCGTCTGAGAAGCTGTAGCTGCAGCCTGACGTGTGTGTAGCTACTACAAGGCTGTCGGTTCAGATTTACAGGGATGAAGGACATGAACCTCCCTGAGGAAGTTTCAGAAAGCGCTGCTCTGAAAGGAATGTTGGGCTGCTGACATGTCAACGCCTTTGGTTACTGCAAAGTGTATTTAACCTTTAATTTGTATTACCCAGTGTACTTTTCCCCTTATATCGCGCTCAATAAAGTCGTAATGCACCTGGCAACCATCATTTGCTTATGCGATTCCTGAAGTTCTCTCCATCTCTAAAATGCTCGGCCGACATTGACACACTTTCTTGCACTCGCTCCGTCAGAACAAAGCAGGAATTGGAACGCTTCCTGCAGGATATGTGCAGGTGTAGCTGCCTGGTAGAACAGCCAATAGCAGCAGCTTCTCTCTGAACTGTCCTGTGATTGGTCAAATATTGGTGTCAACAACGCCAAAAGTATGTTGCCAACCCCAGCTTTACTGTAATTAAATTGAACGCTTCAGTTAATCTTGCATCAGTAAAGTGTGTGTGTGTGGGGGGGGGGGGGGGGGGGTAAAAGCACTGTAGACTTAGGAATAATGAATATTTGGATGAAGCGCTAAGCTGTTATCGCCACACATCGTGGATCCACAGTTGACCTTTTTCAGCAGCTGGCTTAAAGAGTATCAAACACCAAGCGTATCACATTGATACAGGCCTTTTTATACTAAAAGCAGCTGGAGTCAAACGCACACATACACTGAAGGAAACCCACAACGTTCAGCTTCGACAGCTCCGATTTCCCAGTTTGACCCAGAGACACAATAAGACGCTTGGACTGTACCACGGCTGGTGACAGAAGCCTCTCAACGATCGGTCCCGATGCTCAGAGCTCAGGTTCAGCTGTAATTCAAAGGAACCAAAGAGTCTCTCCCCCTCCGACCTGTTACTGCAGGGTTGCAGCAGCTTTGAATGGCTGTGTGAAGATCAACGAAACACTTGCTTTTGCACATGGTGTTGGTTAACAGTCATTTAAATCCCTAATAAGCATGGAAATCAAATGAACGATAGAAGAAACATTGAAATTAAAAGAAATTGTGGTTGTGCCACAATAACTCTCTCTCTCTCCCTCTCTCTCTCTCTCTCTCTCTCTCTCTCTCTCTCTCTCTCTCTCTCTCTCTCTTCTCAGGGCCTCCAGTGTTCCCAAACCTCCTGCTGTGGCTCCAAAGGTACTGTAACCCAGCATGTTTAATGAAGGCAGGGTACACCAGGTGGCTAGAGATGCCGGAATTTTAATTTGTTAATTTTGGAATCTGTTCTTTTTATAGTTTCTTGTGACAAATTGTCGAATTTATGACAATATGAAAAAAATCTCAGTATTCAAAATATGTTTAATTGGGTCTTGAATGTAGCTTTACTTTGCCAAACAGACATATTGTAGATTAAAAGAAAGACTACCTCACCTGGGGTACCTTGCTCTATGTTCTCTGTATAATGAAGTGTAGTTATAATACCCTTCTGAAACGGTGCCATACAAGCTTTTGTTGCATGGAAAAAAAACCTTTGTCTTGATTTATTTTATGTTTTCATCAATGCTCCATTAATGTTTTGCTGAAGATTATACCGATGCCTCCCAATTCAAGGAAATCGAGAGTGAATTTTGAAATTAAAGTAAAGCTATTTAAATTTTACATAGCTGTTTTTAAATCAAATCAAAGCTTATCATTTGGAGAACAACATATCCATAATCATAATCTGGGAGGCGTCAGTATAGCGTGTGCTGTGTTGTGATTTGTTTTTTTGTGTGTGTATTTGCATGCTCCTCCCTCGCGTTGGTAGGACGACAGGTCAGACATCATAAAACCGGTGGCCCTCACCCCCCCGCCTCCACCATCCCACCCACACCCTCACCCCTCCAGCCCCTTCAGCAAAACCCCCAGACCTTACGGGGGCTGCGGGGCGAGGAGCGAGTACACTCCGCCGCAGTCGCCCTTTGCTGCCTTCATCCCGTCCCCGTCCTCCGCCTTCACTCCCGCATCCTCCTACGCCAGTCCCCCAACTCCTCCTCTTCCTCCTCCCCCGCCTCCTGTCTCTTACCCATCCTCTGCCTCCTCCTCGCCCCCGGTCCTGGTTCCGCCTCAGCCGTCGGTGTACAACACCCCCATCAACCTGTATTCCAATGAGAACGCCTGCGAGGTGGCCATGGGGCAGAGGCGGGGCCTGTTGGAGAGTCAGGGCGGAGCGTTGCCGCTGCAGATTAATGGGTGAGTGGCGGCCTCTCCAGCCAATCAAACAAATCTGTCCTCTGTTCTTTTGGCTTTATCTATCGTTCTCGGCTCCATCTTTGACCTTTGAGTCTTTGGTCTTGTTTGATATAGTAAGAAATGTCTCATCTTGGCTCCTTGCAGCTGGTTTGGTCGACATTGAGAAAATAACATGTTAAAGCTACCAGACTGGAAACACGTCACTGTAGCAACCTGGCGAGGGACACTCTGTGCTGAAGGGCATTTAATAGCTGCGTGTTGGCGATGGACGGAAAACTGGAGAAGTGATGTAATTTAAATTAAATCAGCTCTTAAACTAATGGAACATGCTGTAAAAAATAACCTTGAGTTGCCGTTGGTTAAAATCGTCAGGTTTAAGACTTTAGCACTCACTTTAAAAAGGAGTATAAGACCAGATTAAGAAATTAAATCCTTGGTGTGATGGTTATACAATATGGATAACTCGAAGCTCTCACTTTGCGTTGAGGTTTCTTTTCTTTATTTTGTCTTAAATGAAAGTGGACTTCTCCACTGGACCTTCTTTTTATTTTGACATCATGTTTGATTTGTCCTGTGCCATCCTTTACACCCCCCCCCCCCCCACACACACACACACACACATGCCACCTCCCTGTGTTTTTGCCACAACCTCAACTCCTCTCTTTCCAGAGGCATAGTGAGTATAACTATGCTGTGATGCTCTGACTAAGTTTGTATATATAGCCTGCGTCGGTAACACAAGCTGTGTGGCATTCTGTTTGCTCTTCTAGAAAATCAGCCAGTGGGTCTTAGATTCAGCCACGAATCCATGAGGAAGTACACACACCTTCATCAATTCTCCCTTTTGAAATTCATTCTTTTAGGGATTCATCTTAAAACTACAGGATTATTTGACTCAACTGAATGAATATACTTATTTTCTGACTCATACTTTTTGTTTAGTTACAGGTTCACACCCCCTCTTCGCTCAGTTCTCAAGAAACACACTCACAAAAAGATCAGTGGTTTCTGTTTCTGTGAGACTCAGCAGACACCAGTGATCTGCACAATATAATCTTACACAGAAACACAAACACACACACACACACACACACAGACACACACACACACACAGATGAATTTAAGACGGGTACATAGCCTCCTTCATGCATCACAGTTGACATTTAATAACATCTCTACTTTATTAAACTTTATCTCCTCTCTCTCTCTTTTCATTTGAATGATCCGTGCAGTTTTTTTTTCACCCTTCAGCTTCAACAGTTGTTTTGTTCGTCCGCAGCAGAGTTCAACTTAAAGGTTCAGTGTGTAAGATTAAGGTGAAAGGGATCTATGTGCAGAAATTGAATGTAGAATAATCCTAGTGATGTTTTCACTAATGTGTTTCTTTTAAATTGAACACATTTTTTTTTTCTTTAACCGAGACTGGGTCCTTTATATTCAAATACTTTATAGGCCACAGTGTTTTTTACAGTAGCCCAGACTGGACAAACTAAGCACCTTTGAGTTTGTATGACAACTGAAGTCTACCACAGGTTCTCTTTCACATTTGGAAGGGAAATGTGAGGTGAGGGGTATTCAGCTGCAACATGCAACCTCGCCACTAGATGTCACTAAATTCTACACACTGAACCTTTAAAAATCCATCCTCCCTGGATGATCAATATACAGTAATGGGTATCATGTTACAAAGGCATGGTGGGCTACATGAGCAATTTTGACAAAGCACTTTCCATGACATGTATTATCGAACTTACACCTTGATACAGCAGGTTCTCTTTAATTTACTCTGCTGCTGAGGTGAGACAGCATGTGTCCGCCCTCGTGTCCTGCTCGCTTGTGTGCATGATATAAATGTGCTGTGTGGTTCGTTTCAGAGGGGATTTATTAATTAGAAAAGGGCACACAAAGAATGTGTTGTGTGTCAGTTTTCTCTGTCTTTCTCTCCTCTTTTCAATCCTTGTTCTTCTGCTTTGCAGACTGCAGCACGTCCTCAAGTCACAAAGTTAGTCTCTGGAGCCTGTCAAATTATGACTGTTTGCCTATTTACCTTTTTACCTGTTCCTCTCTCTGTATATATCTTTGTACGAATAATTCATCCTGGCATCTGCATGCATTTGCTTATTAATTTGTGCAGAAAGATCTTTTGTGCATGAAACATGTCATCTGTTGTCAATGTATCATTTCTTATAATTAATTAACAACATTACTAATTCCAATGCTTTGATTCAGTTTGCTTGATTTCATATTTTTTCATTATGCAAGTGCAGCAGTTCATAGCTCACATGCATTTAGATTATTAAAACCTCTGGAGGTGACACAGAGTGCTGAGGCGACAGGTTATTTTCAGCCCCGGCATTAATTACCAATACGGATATTGAGTGAGAGGCACACACACACACAGAGAGAGAGAGGGAGAGAGAGACTACAGTATATTGTGAGACACTTCCCACGGAACTGTAAGTGTGTGACCAGGCTCACATCGAGCTGTCAACACTCCCACACCCACAGCTGCTGCTGCTGTGACAGGAACGTGTTGAGAGACATTCGTAAATCACTCTATTCAATGTGCTAGGTAAATCTGTGTGTGTGTGGTGTGTGTGTGTGTGTGTGTGTGTGTGTGTGTGTGTGTGTGTGTGTGTGTGTGTGTGTGTGTGTGTATTTATAGGTGATTTATTGAAAGTGGTTCCAGATATGTCTTCATGGTACTCGTGTGTGTATTTGTCCCAGACTTGAGTTATTTACCGCCAATTAGTATCGGGCCTGTCAGCACGCTGCTGCCAAGAGAGTTTGTGGTTGAGAGTTGTGTTTTTTCTATTCATGCAATCACGCTAACACAAACCGCACAGTTTGAATTGTAACCAAGCTGATTACTCATGCAAACCAAAGTGCATGTTTTTCATACCATTAGTCTAAAAACATTCATCTCCACACTTCCCCTAAATGTCTGCATGATGGATGACTCCCCCTTCGCAGAATGAAAGACAAGTCAACAGCACCACCATGTGGCTCAAAACTGAATTGACTCCTTTAGAAAATTGAAACACACTGTTGTGATTAACAGTCCGTCTCTGTGTTGTGCATGCATTGGACTGCGTGGCTCCATATGTGTTTTACTGTCCTCTTGAGTAATTCCTTGTCTCTTTATCCAATCTTCACTTTTCTATCTCTTCTCTTCTCCTCCTTCTTTACCTTCCCATTAGTGGACCTCAAAGTATTTTGAAGTAAGTCGTAACTCTGTTGTGTCCAATGAATATTTCAGTTTTATTTTCCCCTGTGCTTATTTTATCTGTTTTTCCCTGTCATTGATTTTCAAGAAAACCTCAGGCCCCAAGGTATCAGTCGAGAAGCCAAATTCATTTAACAGTGTGACGACATTTTAAACCTTGTTCTTGTCTAATGAGCACGACTCCTTGACTAGTACTTTGACAATGTCACCTTTTCATCCCATGTAACCTGTAATCATCTAACAATTCCTCTAGCTGAATTAAAAATCATGTCAATACATTCACTGTATATTCATTTAATCTTTTTTACTAATAAGAAGCTAAACATGCCTTTTCCTCTTAACACACTTTGGTGGACGGAGCATCTCATGACCCACATACATAGTCATTCTCGAAGTATGAAGTGTTTTATAGGTTTCTGCTGAGTTCAAAATCAAACATTACAATTTAATAGCGTACAGTACCTCAGGGGAAATTACATCACAGTCTTCATCTCTTGTTACTCTGTTGGCTGTCAGGAGTGGGCAAAATTAAGAACATATTTGCTGATGTCATCCGTCTTGTTCCTCCAGAGTTCCCAGGAAGCATGTTGTTGAAACGGACATCCAGTTTTACCACGTGCCCACGCACGCCGACGCCAGCAGGAAGCGCATAACGGAGGACACCGAGGACTGGCGCCCGCGCACCGGCACCACCCAGTCCAGATCCTTCAAGATTCTGGCTCAGATCACTGGCACCGAGCAAGGTACATCACAGACTACGTTACTACATTACCTTTGCTTCTGAGAGCATTTTTATTTCTGAGGCTTCTGAGAACAGTGGATCCTACTTAGGTTGTTCATACAGGAGATACTTAAATTGAAAAATAGAACAAAATGTATACCCTTACACAACAAGAAAATAACGTGATGCGATAATATGAGAGTCAACATGGTGTCATCAAGTCTGAAAGGGGGTGAAGCTGTTTGCAGCACAGCAGACACTGGTGGTGCTTGATGGGACCTAGAACATGATTGGCTGATTGAGACACTTGCAAAATTGTATTGGATGAACATAAACACCCAGAAGTCAGCTGGTTAGAAGAGGCAGGGGGGTTGAGAGAGAATTGTGAATGCACTGAACATACTCTGAGCATCTTGACAAAAAACACTCATTCATGTTCCAATTATCTCCCTTGTAGCTCAAAATGAGGAAGAGGAAAAAGCACAGAAGGCAAAGTAAGTGCATGGCATGAACACTGACTTATTGAAAATCACAAATTTCTGTTTTCGCCTGACTCAGTTTATCTTTCATCTTTGTATTCAGTTGCTTGTATGACTATTTCCATTATTGGCGTAACACTACTTATTCCAGGATGTTTCATGTTTTTCATTTAATCTTCATGCTGTTCTATCATTTAACCTTCTCCGCTGGGTGCCTGTAATGTAAACTGTAAAAGTCTACATTGATGCAGCCACAGAGAATCTGACTGTAAATCTGGCAGTGGAAATGATGTGTGGGCTCTTCCTGTCTAGACGGCGGAGGGAGGATCACATTTGATCCATTAAGCTAAAAGCCAGACCCGTGTGCTCTTTACATGATGTCAGTTCTCATAATTGTGCCAAAATATCAGAAAGAAAAGTTGGTTATCACACCAGTCACTGAGAGCTTCTCCATCTGTGCTAATACCAGTCCATGTGTGGCGGTGTGTGATGGTTTGCGTGCTCCTCCTGGTTGTTTGTGGGTTTGGTTGTTGGGCTTGATGCCGTTGCAGTGCCGCATGTTGTTTAACCTGTGTTTGGGATCCGGGGCGACGGTGGCTCGAGTGTGGTGCTCTCATTGTGATGTGATCCATTGGCTGTGCATCGCTCCCGGTGCTTTCTGGTGACACGTGTGATCACTGACTGTATGTGATCATTGATGCTACCATGCAGACATTCTACACGTCTGTGGAGCTGTTGGTATGTGACCCCCTCGGTCACATTACATCATCATTTCAGTCCATGCTGTTATCCATGATCCTAATGATCATGGATAACAGCTGTGCTCCCGTCTTCTCCATCTAACTGTGTCCTGAGTATCATCAGCTTTTTGTTTGTGGTGTCAGCTGCGTCTGTAACATCAAGCTTCCCTGGTGGTTTGGCCTGCAGTGTGTCTCATCGACAGATTTACGGGCAAATGCTCTTTGTTTACTGAATCCCTCTTTTATCTCTCTTTTGCTGTGTGTTCCTTCTTTCTCTCTCCTCCTCCGTCACGGCAGAGAGAACAAGACCAACACTCGGTTGGTGATCGGCCCTAAGTACACCGAGCTGAGAGACTGGCATCACGGAGTGTCTGCTCGCACCCTCAATGTCGAGTAGACTGTCTGTGTGGGTGTGTGTGCTTGTGTGGCTGTGTTTGTGTGTGTGTGTGTGTGTGTGTGTGTGTGTGTGTGTGTGTGTCCACCTATGTTTGTATGTGTAGCCTATTATCAGGTGGCTGCTGTAGATAGTTGTTAATGAATTGGACTGTTGCAGGGACACTAGTTTGTGGACTAATGGGAAAATAGGAAGTAAAAGAAAATACTGCAGTTTGCAAAGGAATTATGTGTGTGTGTGTTTGTGTGTGTGTGGTGTGTGTGTGTGTGTGTGGGGGGGGGGGGTTATGTGTGAGAATGTGTGTGTTACTTTATGTGCCTCGTGCAGACCTTTATTTAACTTGTGCTTATGTGCTGGGCCCACTCCACCGATTACCTTCTTTGAAATGTAGTGCATTCAGAACTCACAAACTTTCCTTGATTTCAATTGGACTGTTGAATCCCTGTATGGTGACACTTCTCACTTCAGAACTATTTAGAACCTTTAAAAGCTTGTTTACATCCGTCTATCTGCCAGCATTGGAACTATTTGATAGCCACTGTCTTGAAATATGATGACGTCAGAAAAACTCCTGAATGTATTTACAGTATATTAAAACCATATGTTGTGCTGCTGTGGTGTGACAATCCAGATTGACACTTTAAAATATTTCTAGAGTATATATGCGAGTCAGGGAGGCTTCTTGGTTGCTGATGCTTTTCAGAAATCAGGTTGTTGTGATTTTATGCTACGCAAAGTGACTGTGTAAATGCTATTTTACTATGTAAAATATTTATCTAGTGCCTTTACATATATTTCGTCCCCCATGTTTACTTCCTGCACATGTATTCAACAATAGTTTCCTCTCTCTAGATTATATTTGTGTTGAATTTCCTTTTCTGTGTTTTGACTAAAGACTCATTCTATATTGTAGCTAATAAAGTGGTTGAGTTTGTATTGTTTCCTTCTCTCTTTTGTCTGGTGTCCCCTCCCTTCCTTTCCTTCCTTGGCCTTCTTACCTTTCTTCCCTCCTCTTTCCTCTTCTAGTTGTCTCACTGACTCTGAGACAAACATTTGGACCTTCAGGTATAAGTCATTGTAGCCTGTGGCCCTATTTTCCCTTCTTCATCCTTCACCGTGAATTTCCCCTTTACACCAGTCACAAAATATCATAAAGTCATAAAAGTCATAAAAATCCCTTTATATCTGATCACTGGAAAAATATTATAATTTTTAGTTTGTTGCCTGTGATCTAACCAGGAATTTTAACCTGAGACACTTTTGGGGCATATTATATTTTTCACACTAAAACTAGTTGCATTTCATTTGTAAATTGAAATCACAAACAGAACTTGAACCTAATAAAAGTATCCTCTACTATCTGCTATCTACTGGCAACAGGTCTCTGGCACATCAGTCTTCTGACCAAGTAGGTGTTTCACTCCCAACTATAAGCAGCCTGAGTGATGCAGTGGCCACGCCCACATCTGCTCAAATTGACCAACCACAGCCTCAGACAGCAAGCTCATCAGCCAATCAGCATTGGCCAGAGAAGGAATCTATACACCCAATTGGGGTCCTTGTTTTTTCAATCGTGACAGCCTCTTAAAAACCCAAATCAATAATAACATACCACCTGCAGGACACGTTCTTCTCCATCTAGTCGCCGTCCCATTGTCAAACTCTGTAGATGTGTTTTGTCAGAAACACCCAATTCATGTGTCCAACATGGACGACCCATCAGCTCAGGTTCTGGGCCCTTTAACATATAACGGCTCAGCTCAAAACCCGTTAGCTCGTCATTACAGCTTTTCAGATTCCCACAAGACAAATTGCAGCGCTACTGAAGCTGTGTTTCTACCAGCCAGCATGTCCATATCCCTTTCTAGGACCAAGTTCTATTTGTAGCCAGACTCCAGCTTCCTTTTTTGCCTGTTTGTAGCATATTACTGACCCACACACTGGGAGTATTCTCTTCATGTGGGAGCAGATCTGGACCATCTCAAATCCAAGCACTAGGCACCTGCTCTGATCCAGTCTCTGTTTATAGAGTGTCCACCTCAGATGAAACTCTCACAGCTCCACTTAACTCTAACTGCTGAAAGTGAAATTGTGTAATGTTTTTTTGCGTGGGTTTAATACTTAAAAAAGGTCGTTACTATAATGAGCACCACCCCTTTCTGTCTTTTAGCAGTTGTCTTGAAAATCCACTAGAGGGCAGCACAGATTCGGAAAAATTTGAGTCCACTAACGGTTTGAATGGCCATGATGATATCAGCCATAAATTACACAATCCGGCTACTGTGTCTCTGAGGACAATGCGACCTCGGTTTCACCTTTCAACTCAACACAGGTGCAGCACCGTAGTTCTAATACTTGATTCACATGAAGTAAAAAACAATCTGAACAGGGGACACATCATTGACTATAACTCTATCTCCAGTCTGTGCAGCTTTTCCTCTCTTTCTTCTCAGTTCCCCGGTCCAAGTCAGTACTCATCTGTCTCATTTATCATCTCGTCATCTTCTCTCTACCAAACCTCTCGGGTACAAAGTTAAACTGCAGAACAATTCACTTTCCTTCCGATATGAATTTCACTAACTTTCTCATGCTTCTGTCTTCTGCCTGTTGTACATGGATGTATACACATGTGTGTGAATGTGTGTGTATGCATTTATATTATCTTTCTAACATTGACTCCATCAGATATAGCAACATCATGCTTTATCCTGCTGAGTAGCCATTAGCAGATGTAAATATGGCCGTTCAGGGATGCACATGGTCATCAACAATACTCAGATAGACTGTGGATTTTAAACAATGATTGACTGGCAGTTAAATAAACGTTACCCTCACCACTGCACTGCCAAACTGGAAAACTGGCCAAAGGCAGGTTGGGTTCATGCTGTTTGCTAAATTCTGACCCAACCATCTGTATGCCTCAGCAGAAACTCAGACCAGGCTACACTTTGCATTTTCCACTCCTCAACTGTCCAGTTCGGATGAGCCTGTGCCCACTGAATCCTCCGATTTCTGTTCTTGGCAGACAGGAGTGGGATCTCGAGGTCTCAATCCTCAGGATCTGCAGTGAGTTTGTAAAGTCCAACAACCAAAATAAACATACGACAGCTTTAGGAAACGCGAGTCAGCTGTCGGACCAAATAGCTCATAGTGTTAGAAGACTGCTCGCAAGATCGTAGGCTAATAAGAGTTCAATCCTCATGAGGCTTAGTGAATTTCTAAGTCAAACACAGAGAGTGAAGACTGAAGACCGCTCAGAGAGAAGCTCCAAGTGCAATGGGATGTTGTGGTGTGTTTGTGGTTGTGTAGCTGGTGTTGTTGGCAATTGCAGTAATGAACTTTACTGTGGAACACACCCTGCACACACCTCACACTGCTGATACATGGCTTGGTTCAGCTTGGTCGATTTAGTGTACTCCAACCTCTTCGTCTATTAATTTACCTTTCTTTTCTCATTTTTGGTTTTTATTCACAATCAGCATCTTGGTTCCATAGTCTTCTGCCTTTTTGCTGGTCAGAACATCCTATCAGAGCAGACTTAGGCCTCCTGAGAAAGCAGCGTCTCAGTCCCTATTGGACGGCCTGCTCATCACTCCAGTGATTCAAGCTTCACCACTGTTCCTGAGGAAAAAGAAGAGGCGCCGCAGCTTCAGTGAGCTTCACCTGCCGAAGAACAAGAGGTAGACAGGGCAGACGTGGCATCTTCATGTTGCTTAAAAATAATGAGATACAGTATAACATCACTTGTATCTTTAATTGTGCTCACATGTGTCTTGTGATGCATGCAGCTTCTCAAGCATAGTGCTCATCAACTAATACCCACATTACCCACATGGAAGATGATTAGGATTGGAAAAAATCTGAAATTTAATTGCGCAGCTGAGCTCTCGAGGAGTAGCAGGTTAGCCATTCTTCTAAAAATTGTTTAATGATATTAATGCTAAAAGAACATTAGCATATATTAATCCACAGTGTGGATTGTGTCCATTGAACTCAGCTTGAATATAAAGATGAACAACACAACAGCTCCCTAAGAGTGATCACCCCCCTGGTGGCTGGCTGCAGTATAGCTCGTAAACCACAGTTTCTATTGAAAGATTGATGGCATGATTGATGCCAAAAATGAGGCAGCGGTAGTATAATTAGGTCATAGTGATCAAGTAGTCTGCTTACAGAGTTCATTTTGGGTCTTTCCAAACATGTTTGGAATGTAAAAAAGTTATTTTTTTACAAAATTATAAGATGGCAGCAGCCACATCTGGTGTATTTTTCGTTCAGTCTTGTACAGTAGGATGAAGTGGAGACGTGTCGTCCATCTTTATATGCAGTCTATGATCGAACATGGCCGTCATGGCTGTGAAAAAAAGCCATGTTTGCTCAAACCATGCCAGCTCCAAAAGACACGGTCCATATGGTTCTGTTGAGACAACTCATACCAACTCTGACATTCTGTGGTCACTGAGAAACCACTTGGCAGTTTCACACAGAGATCAGTCATTGGCTGGTGGACACAACTGTACACATTTAATCCTTGATGCATGAAAAGTGTGTGTGTATGTGTGCGCGTGCGTGTGCCTGTGTGAGAAAGACAATTTTGAGCGAGTGGGCTGATTGGTGTCTTTCTCAGTGTGTGTGTGTGAATGCATATGCATGGATTGTGTAGCGTGTGAGGATTGAACTTGATCCAAAGAATACCACACTGCTAAATTAAAGACCATCTGTTATGTGTTGGAGCGAGCTGCTGGACGGCACTCAGCTATGTTAATGGACCATTTGTTCAATGTTCAAACAAAACCAACACAATCATGAGTCGCATAATAAGTTCTCTTTGGCGTTACAATACACATGAGGTTACTTTACATATGTAAACAGTTAGGGGGCTGGATTCTTTTTTGGTTTTGCTCCTCATTATCGCTTAATACCAGCAAACAAGCCGTCTCATTATCAGGCAGCACACAGCTCTGAAAATAGACGGAAGAGAGAAGACAAACACAGAGACAATAACAGGGATGTAAAGCAAGGCCACTGATTGGATAATGATGCAGGGCAATAGTGTAAAATCCAAGGTTTCCACTTGGTATAAAAACAAGAAAGTGAGAATACAAGACGAGAACAGGAGAGAAAGGCAAATAAACAGAAAATAAATGTGTCCCTCACTCACTTCTTCCGCCGGTTCCTCTTTAATTATCCCTTCAGTTAACCAGGTCCATATGTGGCTCATCCAGATGGTCATTGCTCTAACTGGCTACTATTGAAGCAAAACAGTGGGACCCTCCATTAATCATCCAATCACAGTCTTGCAGAATACAATTAGGTTTCTAATTGGCCTGATTGGTGGAGAATATTAATGAGCTGCACTGTAATTGGCTCTAATGAATGAAGGACTGGGAAGCGTCTTATTTCCTGCTCTATTTGTCACCTGTTGTTAGCCAGTTACTGTAGCTAATGGGAAATGAATGGGGCGAGCTTGTTCTCAAAGATAATGTGAATAGATGGCGCCGTAGCTTTAAGGCCCTGTCCACACTAAAGCGGATGTTTTGCAAAACAACCTTTTTCCTCAAAAATAGCATTTTAAAAAGATTCCAGCAGTAGTTTGGAGAAGACCCGAGACTGCTTTAATATTTATATTTAAATTAATTTGTATACCCTTAATATCACAAGTTAAATAGTATGATGAGAACCATTCTGCTTGATGTTTTTTTATTTCCAATTTTTTTAATTCCAATTTTCCATTTTGTGAAATTAGTTTGGTCGATGAAGCAATAACGTTCTCATGTAACTAATGTAATTTAACAACTTGTTGACCTTTGCAAATCACGTTAATCACAAAGTTACAAGAACTTATACATATTGCAAGATGCAGCAAGTCAGAGTACAACAACATGGACGTGAAGGAAACGGTCATTTGCAGCTCACTGGCAATTTTGATCCTACTTCCTGTACCCATTCATTTATTATCTCTGCCTGTGGATACAAGAAGTTCATTTGCGGCTGGTCAAATGATCTGATGATGAGAATGAAGAGCGATGTCCCACAGTCTGACAGTCCTGTACCAGCGATAGTCTGATTAGCTGGAACCAATCAACAGGCCACTGGGTGCATTTATCTCAATGTCATTGCACTGTGGTTTGTTTTTTTCACTGTGTAACACTGTGTTTACTATTCAGATGACAGATGAGAGTCACATTTGTTTTTTAACAACAGCACACATAACTACTACTAAATGTTACAGTTATATGTACGTGTGAAGAGCCACTTTGGCAGCCGTCTAACCAACTTTGTGTTCATGTATTCAAAGTTATTCCTTATTTCTTTAATGTTTCTTTAATGTTTTTCTTCTTACACCAAAGGGTGTCTTGAAGAGGGAGACCCTCTTTGCTCCTCCCCCGTCAATGCTGTCTATGTCTTTAGGTAAATCTCTCCTCTTGTGACTTGTACATCTGTCCAACGAAGAACTCCACTACGAAGAAATTAAGTTAGAATCAATTAGAGCTTTAGGTTTGGGTGGTAAACCAATACCTTCTTTACAGGGCATCCGTGGGTTTTCAAATGCAGGTAATCCCATTAAAAAAATTAATTGAATCCTTTCCCATGACTAAGTTTGTGTTTCGTCCCCTTCACGTTTCCATTGCTGCCAATCGGAGCCGTAGACGATTAAAAACCTGTGTCTACCACAGAGTTATTTGACCCGGGAGTGAATGCCGATTGAATCCATTCCTATTGCAGACAAAAGCCAGATGTGTTATGGGCTTCTTTAACCAGTGGAAAGGGGGCTCCAGTGGACCCCCTCCTCTGCTCTGTAGGGAGCATTTCATGATATTATTGTCCCGTGTGGTCAAATGAATTGTGGGCAGCTGAAACACAGAGAATCTACAGAGGCATTCCTCCTCGTCTTTCTATTTATGTCCAACAGCCCACATCACTCGGACGTTATCACACACTCTCAATTCTTCTGTTTCACTTTCTTTCACCCGCCGAAAAAAACCTACAGGCACAGCTCACTGTATCTGTGACTCCAGTTGCCACAACACTTGCCTCCCATGAGTCCACTAACAGTCAGGCACAAGGAGAAGACAGCAGCGATCCAACTGTTGGCATCAGCCCCGGCTCCGCGTGATGGATTTAATACATCTGGGGAGAGATTCTTGGCCCACCCAAGGTCCTCGGCCGGCGTTGATGCACACACACACACACACACACACATACATACTTTAAGTGTTCACAAAAAGAGACATGCACACACTTGATCTTACTCATAGAGAAGTTATTCATTTGCATCACTTTTAAAAGGCAGCAGAGAGTTTGAGGCCAACGGGATACATTTGATTGAAGAGACATTTTGCTCTGCTCCTTCACATGAATTCAAAGCCAGATAATAAACGTTTAATTGATCAATAAATCCCTAAACTTCCCATTAGAAATTTTGTCAAGGGACACTGTTTTTTTCTCAGAGCCAGAAAAGTGCGTAGCTCTTAACATAGATCACAAGAGATATCTTTTTTTTTTTTATAATAATATTTCACTATGAAAAAATAACCTCTTCACCCAGTAGAGAAATGTTTGCATCACGAGGGAGTGTTTTGCCCAGAGCCACATGTTTTCCTTACCAGAGAACAGTTTGACCTGAGAGGGAATGTGTGACCCTGGTAAAGAATATGTTGCCCTCAGAAAATATGTGTTGCCTTAGATCGTGTGGATCAAGTCCTCAAAACAATGTCTGGGATATTATACGGTGTGTTTAGAGACTCAATATATCACTCTGTGCAAATTAATCCACACTCATAAGAAACAAATTGGCGATTAACCACAGCACCGCGGTTGCCTGCTTTTATTTGTGAGTAACTGCCGGGCCCGCGGTCGTTTTCCTCTATTTCACCATTCGGATTAATGTTCTGGGGTTTTCTGATGTGGAACCACAACATTCTCTACAGTCTCTTACAAGAAGTATTTCACCCAAGTGTCCAAACTCGTGTGCATTCAGAAGGGACATTTCAAATGAAGGAGGAGGCTGCAGTGTTTACCTCTGCTGAACTCAACACCCATTCGTTCTCTGAAGAGAGGTTTTGATTATCAGCCATAATATTTTAGTCCGTATGATATCACCTGTGTTTTTATGAAACACGTGTTTGATTTGCCATGTTGAGGAGAAGTACTACGCTACCCATAATCCTCAGGTGTAGTTGTGACATTTTTCTATTGGTGAAGCTCACTTTTATAACTTTTGGCTATGATCAGATGGTACACCCTCAATACACTAAGTTACTATACAATACACTTTTAATGAAACATCATATACACTGGAAGTCATTGGAAAGTGATCATTCGCAGTTGTTATTATGGGATGTGTATTTCCTACACTTTTCCAATTTGCCCTTTTCCCCATTTTCCACTATTTGTTTTTGCTCTGAATCAAATCTTTTATGATCGACCAGGTTCCAGGTTTATAACTTTATTAATGAGGATTTCCTGTAATGTCAATAGAGAGAAATAACGGGGGATTTACTTCCGGAAACCAGAGCCCTTCTAAAAGTGGGCGGTCACAGTTATTTTCTATATGCAGCAGTTGTGGTAAGAATATACAGATAATCCAGTGAACTGAATGTGGTCAGACTTTCCACTAGAACTTTGTCTCCTCTCCCTCATTAGCCCTGTGAGTCTGGCATCATGTGTGCACATCAGGACTGGGCACGTTTCGTCATTACACCATGCTACGTCTCACTCCACTCTAGACAATTACTCTCTATTGAACCATATAAATTGATATCCCGGTATGTGCTCATACTGTGCTCACAATCAGGAAGTTTGGCTGTGGCTGCATTCTGTGTTTTGGTTGGTACCGTATATGTCCCTGTCAGCAGGTAGGTGGTCTGGAGTCTGTCTCACTGTAACAGGAACGTGTAAATCCGACTGTGCTGAAGCGTTTTTTATCTGTGCAAATTACAGTTTACATTCTCCTGCTGTATGATTCATCTCCCTGAATGAGCAGAAGCAAATAATAGCTTTGCATTTTGTTATCCAGGCAATGCGAGAACAGTTTATGCTTCTATGAAAGTGCAGTGGCGGTGGTTTCTAGTGTACTGCGTTTAATTATGAATTCAATTGAAAAACATATAAAGTAATTTCCATTTCATTTGTGTTTTCCATTCTGTGTTTCTGCATAGTGAGGACGGGGGCGAGCCTCAACTCAACAGCCACGAGACTGCAGTTGTCAAAACCATGATTAAAGTACCTGCTGCAAGCCACGGTAAGTGTGTGTGTATGTGTGTGTATGTGTGTGTTTGTGTGTGTGTGCGTGTGCCTGTGTGTCTTCGTGAACACTTGTTTTTGTTACCTCTTAGGGTCCCTTTTCCAGCATAAAAACATTGACTTTGTCAGGGCCAATAAAACTCATGAAGACCAAAGCTCAGTGCTAATGAGGCAAAACGTAATTTCTGAGGTCATGGTTAAGGTTAAGGTTAAGTTTTGGTTCAGAATGGAAGTCAATACAGTGTCCTGTAAGAATGGGAGTGCAAACTGTGTGTGTGTGTGTTTGTTTGTGTGTGTGTATGTGTGTATCATCCAGGTATATCTCATGTTGGGACCTAAATATGTTCTGTAAATAAATTATTAGATGTTTTGGTTAAGGTTAGGTTTAAGTTAAGGCAAGGTTGAGGCTAAGGTTAGGTTAAGGGTAAGGCAGGTGACAAATATAGTTAAGGCTTGAGTAAATCTCAGAGAAAGCAATATCATGTACTCTGAAGTAATGGAAACAAGACTGTGTGTGTGTGTGTGTGTGTGTGTGTGTGTGTGTGTGTGCGTGTGCGTGTGTGTGTGTGTGTGTGTGTGTGGTTGTCTCCGTCCATCCATCCATTTTCTATATCACTCTTCCTTTGGAGGGTCCTAGGGGACCTGGAGCCAGTCCCAGCTGACATTGGTCTCTTGACAGGTCACCAGTGTATCACAGCATATCTTAAGGATTTTTCCTTGACACACTCACAATGAGCACTGGTTACGACCATTGCCAGGTGTCATTTTTTTACACCCTGTATAAAATGTGATTTATGCACCTTGGACCAAGCCACAATTGGCCTGTCTCATATGACTTAACCGACCCGAAATAGCATATATCTGTCATACACTATATCAATATAATACATGGTTTTGTGTGACAAAAATACCTTGTTTATTCATTGAGCCAATAGCTACATGAAATCTGTGGAACACTGAATTAAACATGCTGCCAAATCCAACAGAAGTATATCTGTACAGCTACGTATGAGTTGTTTTTACTTTAGGCTTTTTTAAAACTAAATTAACAACCGCAGTACAATCATCTTAGGTGACTGAGCTTGTTTTGTTAGCAGAAGTCAGGGGGAATACACACATGCCAAAAACGTAGACTCCCCCAAATATAATCCTAAAAATAGCCTCCATTGGGAATTGAGATAAACCTTCTTTTAAGTAGGTTTTTCGGTTGATTAATACATTCCCTCCTACAGTTAAAAAAGTGTTGTTTCTTCTCAAACACACAAAAAAATTGTTTGGTTGCCAATCCTGGCATCGTGTGAAACTGATTTACTGCCGCTGGATTGAATGTTGTTGCAGCCAGTTAGCAAGGGGAAAGAGGCTTATTTTCCATGGTTGAAGCGTGACATATGTTGTGAAATAGGTCATAGCAGACTCTCTTTTCTCTTCTTGTTCCTCTGTGGAAGCCCGTTAAGCAGACGTGAAGGCCCCACTCGGCCCGTGGCGCCTCGCTCAGCCGCACACGCAGGAGTCCGACTCTCTCAGAAGGATAATATTTACCGAAGGGACCCGTCGATAGTTGTGAATAAAGTTTTAAAGGCAACCCGCGGAGCAGCAGTGGGATGTCTGTTCAGCTTTTATAGATTCAAGAGACTGAGTGTCAGTTATGTACAACATTCTGCTTCTAATGTCCATACTTACAATAAATAAATACAGTTTGTCAGTTCAGGTTCATTCTAAGCCAGAGCTGAAGTCCTCTCCTCGCCCTTCTCTTGCTGGTGTAAGTGCTGCTCAGCACTAATCGTAAATGCAGTCACTTACCCCGGGACTCAGGATCGTGAAAATATACTGCTACCCGTGTGGTGCCCCAGCAGCAGCAGGCCGCTGACCCATTTTAAATCTCGAGCAGCCGCTGAGGAAACCCGGTCTCCAGCAGCTGGCGTGTTGCTAATGCCCGCTGTAAAACAATATCGGCACTGTTAAAAAATGCAGAAACACAGAGGCGCACTAAGGCAGTCATTTACGTCCTTCACTTACCTGCTTCCCATGTTCCTTCAGAAGCTTCAACTTCACAATAAAAGCCTCCTGAAGCTCATTCTTCACAGCGCGATTCATAATTTGCCACGTTGAAATATCAAACAGTGTAAAAAAAAAAGAAAAAGTAACGTTAAAACTGTTATTTCCCTTTCATGTAAAAAAAGTGTGTACCACCTCTTTTTTTAGAAAGGAATTTTGGTCAAGTCGTTTAAAAGTGATGAAGCATTAATGTCCGTGGCATCTTAAAGCTTTTAGCCTCGCTCAAGGACTGTCAAACACACGTTTCAACTTAAGCCCTCTATTTTTTATGATGAGGGTTTACCCTACGAGCTTTGACATTAAATGTAAACGCAGCTCTGCTCTTTGCCCAAACAGACAAACTTCACCGTGCAATTTAAGGTTAAAGCCGAGCTCCGAAAGAAGCCGTTCCCTGCACCACGCACACACACACACAAAAACACTTTTCCATCCACAGTGCGGACATCTAAAACACCAAACTACGTGTTTAGCCAGGTGTCTGGGTTTTAACCGAGGGAACGTCTTGGTGGTCCGGGTCAGTGTGGTGTGTGTGTGGTGTGTGTGTGCTTGGTCATGTCGATGCATGTGCATGCACCAGAGGAATGTGTTGGAAGTAGAATGAAATATTTTGTGTGGTGCTCACAAATGGATGTGGTGAATCCTTGGTTGTGACAGTGGTAGTCAACCTGCTGTGTGCACTGCCCTGACACCTGCTGGGTATGTAGACAAACAGGGCAGAGGTCAAATAACTTACCCACCTTGGAAGCAACTGCAGATGTTCATCTTTTGTGATGTTGAAGTTGCTCACTTTCTCTTTCCTGCTACAATCTCCACACGTCCCATTGTTAATTTATCCTGTTTTTCCTTCTCTGACGCCAACAGGTCAACGCCCACGGACCGGTTTGATCCTTCCATCTTTCGGTATGAAGGGTAACGGCAGTGCCAGTGTCCCGAGGGGTCCTGTCCCAGCCCGACCTGTACCTCAGCCCCATACCACAGACGAAGACACCCTGGTCCAGATGGCCGAGCACATTCCTGCAGGGACTCGTACGCCCATGTGTGGCCACTGCAACCAGGTCATCAGGTGAGGAAAATCTGAATTTAGACATGAAACTTTACTGACCACTCGTTCTTAATGTCACTGCAGCATTTAGATGACCAGTGTGCATTATCATCAGGGAGGAAAGAGGCTTTCATCACCATTTATGTTTAAAACTGTGAAAGTAAACAGTGCATGTGGATCATATCATTTCAGGCCCTTATACTGCCGTGTCACTGCTCAATTTGGCTGCAGACATATTATCTCGTACTCAAGCAAATGAATTAACCTCCACTCTTTAATTACTTAGTGACACGGTAAGGCACTTAAAATAATTAACTTGAAACCATCTCCAGTAATTCATCTGCGTATGAAACTGTAGAGCTAAAGATCTGACTGAGATGCAGACAAGGATACAGGTGTCTTATTGTGCGTGTGTCCATTCAATACTCACATAATAGGATGATACCAGCCCTGGATTTTCCTGTTGGGTTTCTCTCAGTCTCCTATTTTAAGAAATGGAGAATCTAGTGGGTGTAAAATAGAACATGATGATGAAATTAAAGTACAAGTATCTGAAGATTGCTTGGCTTTCCAATCGCGTAAAGGGCTTAAATCACGTTTGAAGTACAGAAGCACAGTTTTCCCCGTACACGTGTCTTCTCCGTCTGTCCGAACCGCATCGTTATCGCATCTTGTGTCACCTTACATTCCACATCACCAGGGATAGGGTTGCTCACACGCTAGCGACTGCCAGGCTACGGTGCCCATCAGGGTCAGTATCCGAGTCGGCTTAGAGAAGTACAGCTATAACGTGGAGTAGATCAGTCTCTGCTGTTTTTCGACCATCTGGGTGGACAGGGCTGAGGTGGTGGCAGAGGACGATGGTGGACAAGAGACTATTTACACAACACCCTGGATTTAAGTGAGACATGATAAATATTAAAAGTACCTACGATTGATAAGCTGACATAAATAAATCCTAAAGCAATTTTGTTGATTTATTAATTTGGCACAAAAGTCAAACGCTGATTTGCTCCAACCTTCACCGATATGATTTTTTTTTAATTATTATCATGCATGATCATATCTGAACCTTTTGTCTATTGAGCTGTTCATTGGACAAAATCAGTCATTTGATGGTTTGTGACCTTCTGTCTCTGGGTAGTGACTGACATTACTCACATTCATCATTTATTCATATGCAGTTTGCCTGTTTAGCCTCTCGTGGCTACTTGTCGGCATGCTAATGAAACAAAGCACCGTTGAGGATAGTCTGAACTTTATTCATCATGAGATGTACTTCAAATCACTTTAATGATAATATAAGTAATTAATAACGTTTCTCCTGGGTATAGGTTCAACTCTGAGTTATTTTCAAATCAAACCAGATTTCCAATCAGTCCCTTTGCTTCTGCATTTTCTTTTTTTTTTTTTTTTTTTTTTACAGAGGACCCTTTTTAGTAGCGCTGGGGAAGTCGTGGCATAAGGAGGAGTTTAACTGCGCCCACTGCCGCACGTCCCTGGCAGACATCGGCTTCGTGCAGGAGCAGGGATGTGTTTACTGTGAACACTGCTATGAAGACTTCTTCGCTCCAACATGCAGCCGTTGCCAGGCCAAGATACTGGGGGTGAGTTAGTGTGAGGTGAAATGGAGCTGTATGGTGTGTGTACGTGTGTCTGTGCGTGAGAGTGTGTGTGTGTGTGTTTGTATAAAGGGGATGGCTCGTTAACACTGCACTCATCGTATTGTCATCTGGCTGCTGTGGTGGTTATTCAACAGCTATTCAATCATAGCAAAGCTGTAATTAAAAGCGAAACATTATAAAGATGACGGGTACATTTACATCACAGTTCAGGGAAAGATAACATTTAGAAAAGCTTCAGGGTTTTCATCATTTGTCTGAAGATTTTCCATTGGCACCATTCACTTACTGTACAGCACTGACACTGTGTGTGACTGTCCACCCCCTGTTGTTTGGAGACAAGCAGGGATTGTCCTCCTCCGTGTCATTCAGCACAAACCTGTCCCTCTTAAGAACTTTAGAGTATTTGTGGTGCGTCCTTGTGTTTTTCCACTTTTCATTTATGACACAACTGATCAGCCTTAAAACTCAAAATCAATAATAATATGACATTTATCATGAGAATTATTATGATCAACCGATATGACATCTTTTATCTTTACATGATTTTTGGCCATATTGTCCAGCCCTACTATAAACTTTATGTTACGATGGAATCAGTTTCTCTTCATGACCTCACTTCCTGCCTATACTTATTTTTTTGGTGGGGGGATTTAATTGATACCAAACCTAGATTAATTAAAGATTGGCCAAAAATGTATTTAAAAACTAGTGTATGGTTCAACTGTGAAGATTTGACTGTTTTCATACACTAAGCTCAGGGTTCCTACAGTCATGGAAAACCTGGAAAAGTCATAGAATTTTAAAATGGGGTTTTCCAGGCCTGGAAAAGTCAAGGAAAAAAATAAAATCCCAAAAGTTTTGGAAAAGTCATGGGAATTTGTTATATTCATGTTTTCATGTCTTTCATTTATGCTGAGTTTAAAATAATTCATATGCTTTTAAAGAAAAATGCTCAAAATATAAGCAGGCATACTTGGTTTGTGTCATTTAAGGTATGCTGTATTCCTTGGAATTCTCATTGTTAATTTTGAATAATACATTTTGTCACTTTTTCGCGTATACACAGAGATTTCACAAAATGTTCGATCATGGAAATTTGGTTTAAAGTTATTGAAAAGTCCTGGAAATCCATTGGTCAAAATGTCTATAAACCCTGTAAGCTGATCACCTGGTCGTAGGTCAGTTATGAAATCCCTCGGCCGCGCAGAGTGTCTCTCCTGCTGTGCTGCTGACAGGGTCGTCAGCCTGTTGATTCTGCAGAACACCAGTAGTTTCCTCTTATGCCGTGCATGCTCCTGCTGCATGTACTTTTCAGCAGGTGAACAGAACTTGGCAAACCCCTGAGCTGGGAGCATCGGAGCGGCTAACACAAGTCTGTATTCCAGATGATGTCATGGTTACTGTTTGCAAATCACGCCAAACCGTTTTTTTCGAAAGAGGAACAGCCAATGGGAAAAGTCCAACACTTGCCACTTGCCCAAGTCCGGAATGCAGTAAAGGTTCAGGTGTTAGGAGAATAAGGCTTAGAGGCCCACAGGCTGCTGGTGTCGCTTGAACCCACAGCGTCAGGGAGCTGAGATCTGTGCTCTTGGAGCAGCTCCGACATTCATCCCTCACATGTTCTAACCTCTTTAGCCTTGATCCCTTTCAACCCTCTATTTCTCACACATCTTCAACCAGCTTACGGATTCTTATGCACTTGTTTTCTCACTCCCTCTCCCCTAATCCTCCGTTTCGCTGCGACCCACCAGCCCTCCATTGATCCCCTGTCCTTTCTTGTTCTCACAGTTTGGGTGGGAAAGAAAGCAGAATGTCTATTTTAAGCTGCGTCATGAGGCCCCCGCATGAAAAAAAAAAAAAGAGTCATATTTAAAAGGTCAGACTGTAAGAAAGCTTGTTCATTCCTGACACCTATTAAACAAATAGATTTATCCAATATGATCAAATAGGGATTGATTCATAAAAGCAATAGATAGTTAATTTAATTAGCACAGTAACATGGCTCATGGTTGTCATTGTATCCCCACCATGCTTTCTAGGGAAGTGGATCTAACTTTCCAGAGACTATCACTGAGACACACACACACACAAACACAGAGAGACAAAGTCTGTGTGTGTTGCCTCCAACTTGTTTGTGTTTGTGCTCAGGAGGTGATCAATGCCCTCAAGCAGACGTGGCACGTGCACTGCTTTCAGTGCGCTTGCTGTCAGCAGCCAATCAGAAACAACACCTTCCATCTGGAGGATGGAGAACCGTACTGTGAGCAAGGTGAGCGGTGATGACACTGAACAACGTGCTGATTGGCCACACAGACACGAGTAGACTTCTGTTTTGGATTGACCTGGTGTAAAGTTTCTCTGGTGCCCTTTATGATCCCTGTTTATGAAGAGTACTCATACTTAATTGGGTCTTTTTCTTGTCACTAAAAAAGATTTCTACAATTTGTTCGGGACTGGATGCCATGGCTGTGAGTTTCCCATCGAGGCTGGAGACAAGTTCCTGGAGGCGCTCGGTTTCACCTGGCACGACACCTGCTTTGCTTGTGCTGTAAGTGTGAACCATAGACACACATCATAGTGTATCCTGTATTTGTATGTATATATCCTGACCTCACATTTGTGGGCTAGGCTTAGACAAAAATCTGAAATCATATTTGGGTTTTTATTTATTTTTACCCAGTGATTAATCTATTGTTTCTCTCCTTGGTGGATTTAATGTATAACGACATTTTAACCAAAGTTGTTGCTAAGTGGTGTGTTAGGATGAGAGTCAGGTGTTTTAAAGTATTCCAGACAACTTGACTTGTGTAACCTGTGTGATTGTGTGTTCATGTTGTTTGTTGTAGGTGTGCTGCACCACGCTGGAAGGACAGACCTTCTTCTCCAAGAAAGACAAACCTCTCTGCAAGAAACATGCTCACACGATCAAGATTTAAATCTCAGACTCTTCTCACACTTTTTTGGCTGTGGAACATTTGATAGGTCGAGAGGTTCTTTTACTTTATTGCTTAGTTTGTCCAACAATACAACTCAAGCAATACCCATTCATGCCCAGTGGTGTCTCCTGGTGAGCTATTCAGCAATATAATAATATGTAGAGAAAACACGATTTACATTTGCTTTCATTATCCCTTTGAGACGCAGCAGTGAGGCTCACAGTTTATAATGACTCTTCTCAGTTTCATCCAGTTTTCAATGGAAATACTTCCAGACTCGTTTCCATCTGGAATTTGCGATTCTGTGAAAACCCAGAGTTTGATTTGGACTTTTTTAGTGGCACGACCGTGGTGACTTCATCACATTTTCTGTTCTTATGTGTCAAATAACACGTCACTCATTGTCATTAGACAGTACCAGAGATGTGTGAAGTGATTATATGGAAAAAATGAGAGCAAAGTATATCAGACAACTTTATTCAAAGAAGGCTTTTATTTTTCGGTGTTCATTTTTGTGTAGTTTTAATCAGATTACAGTCTGAGCAGCACCTATGACTAGTTTAAGCTGTTTTTATATAATTTGGGCTGAGTGATGATTAAAGCTGTTGCCTTTGACAAATGCTTAAATTAAACCGTTTTTTATTTTTTAATTAATACTATTTCAATTTTTTTTTTTTTTAAATGAACGTAATGAAGTCATTTTATTTTCAATTTGTTGTGTGAAACCAGTTAACACTGAGAAATCTATCACCTGTTTCAAAACAAAACGTTAACATTTAGTAATATATGGAACAATGAGGCACTTGAGTAAGACAAAGAGAAGGAAAATTGATCTTGATTTTATTGAAGACATAAATATAAATAAATAAGTATATATACAAATCGATAAAATATAAAACCCCTATTTGTATATTAATGTATCTCTCCTTACTATGTTTTCTATTCTGAGTGCCATATAGTTTCATGATTTTTATACAATTTACTTTGTATTATTTTATATATAAATTTTCCAAATTGCATACATTTTTGATTGATTTGGTCCTCTATGTGCCTCACAAAAGAAATAAGCTCTATGTGTCCTGCAGGAGAATGGGTTGTCAAACCTGGATATTATGAGCTATGTATATTTTATTTTACAGACGATATGTATTTAACTGGGTGAAGGGAGTGGATTCTGGTGAAGGGAATAGATGCCAATTAGTTGATCATTTTTTTTATGTCACCTAACCGTCCCAATGTGCTGATTTCACGATATATAACATTTTCATTCTGGCTGAGGGGTTAATACTGTACTGTCTTTCTTGTTTTGTTTTCTACACAGGAGAGCAAATTTTGACAAAACTCTGTAATCTTAATTTCAAATAATTATCATTTAGAAAACTGGGTTTTTACTTTATGGGACGAAGGGAATTAGAACAATGTTCAGTGTTGACTAACTGTGGTTTCAAAGAATAAAAGCTCAGTCTGACCTGTTCAATCGGATCTATGTTCATTTAATAAATGATGTACTTTTAAACCCTATCCGGTGTTTACTTCCTGTATTATCATGGCATAGAGTGCTCTGATATAAGCAGAGTGAAAAGCAGATTTCATCTCTATGTCGAGAAAGGTCAAAAGAGACATGGATAGGAACAAGTTAGAATGAAGGAATGAGTGGTATACGAATATATAAAATGTATGAAGTTGTTTCTTGGGTCAGGTTCACTGTAGAGGACATACTGTCCGTATTTATAAATATTTTCATTTGAAGCCATTTATCATTTCTGTGGATGTTTGCATGATTGGACAAACTGAATATGGATACAACTTTATGTTAGTTTTCACAAGAAAAGGCAACAAACCAAATAGACCCACCCAGCACACACATCATAATTAAATGATAAATCTGGTGTTTCTTAAGTTCAACTCTTCCTCTCCCTGCTTTAGTGATAATGGTATAATGTAATGAATCCAATTTATTTGTCACGATAGAGGCAAGGCTCAGTGCATTCAAAACATTGTAGACAACCTTTAAGAATATGTGTTGTAGCCCATTAGTTATCCCCCATTAGCCTGCTCTATAAAAACTGACCTCAGATAACTTCTGTAAAAGGTGTAATGGAATGTAGCATTTAAGCCAATTCATGCTTCTGCGTCAAAGCTACAACGTAGGTACGGATGTAGCCTACGCATGGGGCAGAGGATTCAAAGTTGTGCGTAGGTTAATGTGAGTCACACCACAATTACACCGTTGAAAAACTGTTGTTGAGTGTCTTCCGATTTTTTCCAGTCTTCTGGTTTCTGGTCCGCTTATTTTATAACTTCTCTGGCGTCTCTGTTTACTTCAGAACAAAGACGAGTGTTACTAAGCAGATCGTGTTGGAGTTGAATAGATGATGAAGAGCAGTTACTTTTACTTAAAGAAAAAAACGACATTGTTCCTTCAACCATTCAAAGATGGCGGCGAGTCTGTTGGACCAGAATCATGAATTGGGCTTTAAACTTCCTGCACTCACTCCAGGATCTTTCTTTCCCTCTCAGGTTTCCAGTGGATGTATTATTCTGTGTATAGAGACAGTGCATTAGGCTTTTTGGGGTTGTTTATTAAATAGTAGATTAGTAGCAGTAAAGGTCCTTAAACCACCCTCTACTGCCTCTCGGTGGCATTAATCACCCCTCATACCCCGGAGCGAGTCACAGCTTTTTCACGTGCATGTGTGACGCCGTGTGCGCGCGCGCGAGGCTGATGCGCGAGAACGAGGCTGAAACTCCAGAATCCGAACTCACCGACTCGGACTCCCATCGCATCGGAAGCCGGAGTCACACCGAGCGTAAGAAACCGAGAGTCAGGGACCGAGAGAGCAGTGTGAGGTGAGTGGAGCTGCGGTGGAGGAGCGTGACACCTAAACACCCACGGTCTTTGCGTGGCGGTGCGTTTCCAAAGTGTGTTTTTTGAAACAGTTCGACTGACTGGTCGCTCCGTTGGTTTTTCTGCGTGTTGACAATCTGCTGCACGTGCGAGGATAGAGCTAAACAACTTTCATGTGACGTAAGGAAAAGTTTCAAGAGAGTTAAGAGTTTGTCTCAAGGTGTCTCTCTCAAGGTGTTAAAGATGTGTATCGGTTATCACACAGACTGAGTAGGATCACCTCATTTATCATCAACCCAGGTCACAAAAAGTTTTTACCGTGCATGTGGACATTTTTTTCTAAAAGTTTTCTAAAGATGACCTTGGCAGTAACGTGGGTCTGACATGTCTCACTGTCCGTGTGAGTGGCCGTGGAAGTGTCTGAACGTGTAAAGGCTACCTGGACCGAACTGCTGTCTTTAATAACGGTCATTATAACATTATTACAGTCTATCTTTAAGTTGAGTTTGAGGTGTACCTTGACGATACAACAGCAGCGACTGCAGATGTGAAACTAGATAAGCTTCATCACCGGTGATTCAACTTTTAATTTTAATGACACACTCAAAGCGGTGAGAAAATGTGACTTTTTAATGAGGCCCCTTCAAAACAATAACTTGATGTTTTCCTGAGTTATAGACACAAACCTTAATAGTCGATTTTGTTATCACCTCAATTATCCCAACTATGATCTGATACGATACCTTTAATGATCCTCCGTAGAGAACATTTACAAGACACTCAACAGCGTAAGGGAAAAATGGAGTAAGAATACAAATAGAACTAGTATATACAATAAAAGTAGAAGTAATAATAATATATAAAAACACACAAGGGTGTTTTTCAGCAGTACAGAGCCTATCTCTGTCCAATTTGTCCAATTATCGTAACATACAGTTAACAAAATGTGAAGTAGTTGTTTCTTGAAATATAGATTCTAGTGATTAGCCCAGCAGCTTATTATGGAAACCTAAAAGTTACTTAATTTTCCGAGCTTTATTAAACTTTTTTTTTTTTTTTCACTGGATTGTGGTAAAATATTTTTCTCTACTTACCAGATAAAGCTGAAAATCCCTCTCTGTAGGGGTTTGGTGTATTAGGGAGAGGGGGGTCTATATTCTAGTAGCTACGACCTACCTTTAAGTTTTGAGACTGTGAGCCCCTTTCTTCAAGGGATGAAAAACTTAAAGTGAACCTCCACACAGCCTCCAGCACCAAATAACCTACAGACCAGTATTCCCCATACACCCCACTTACACACACACACATATGCACACATGCAGGTATGCACGCAGTATTCAACTCTCCATCCGAGTCCAGTAACCAGGTCCAGGTGTTTGTCAGTCTGGGTTATGACAAGAGTATATCTGTGCGTGTGTGTGTGTGTGTGTATGCGTGCACTCGAGCGAGCATGTGTGAATGTATATCCAGATGGCATAAAACTGTGGCTCCAAATCTTACCTCACCTCATCTTAGGGGTCTGGGGGCAGTAACACCAGGGGACCTTGCATTAGAAAAACACTCAGCAAATATGAATGAGAGAAGCAGAGGTCCAGATGTGCGTGAGTGTCGCTGTGTGTGTGTGTGTGTGTGAGTGTGTGTGTGTGTGTACGTGTACTGTTTTCCTTGTCTGTCAATCTGCTAAGTGTGTGCAGTTGTGGAGGCTTCACTGGGAACAGCACTCTTACTTAGGTCAGGAACGCATCGCACAAATCGGAGAAGAGGCCACATTCTCAATTGGCTGTGTAATTGAGTTTCACATAGCAGCTGGAAACAGAACATCTCCCTCATTTTGTTTTCTTAAGTGTGTGTGTGTGTGAGTGCTTGTGTGTGTGTGTGTGTGTGTTAGTGCGAGATCAGCTGAGACACTTAACAGTTTCTTACCTCGTGATGTGAGACGAGGTGTCTGCTCGTGAATGCTGGAAATTCACCTCACATTGCTCAAGCTCAATCTGCACGCTCTGATTAACAATGCACCGATTCACTTTCTCTCACTTCTGATCGGTTTCTGATACTTGAATTTGGATACCTTATTATTATTATTATTATTATAATATTATTATTATTATTATTATTATTATTAGTGTTAGTAGTAGTAGTAGTATTACTTTGTAACTCAGGATAAACTTAGCTGGAAGTTAAAATGAAGTTAAATGTGTAAAATTGTACTCAAAGCAAATCAGTTAAAATCTGAGTAGATGTCACTTTGTAAGATATTTCAAAAGAGTGAAGAGGAGGGTGATGATGCTAATAATATGTGATGTATGGTTTTAGTTAAATAACACCTCTAGGCTACCTGGTGGACTGTATATGCTCCCAGATGAGAACCAAGCAATAAATAAATTCCAGTCGGGCACTTTGAAGCCTCTGCATAACTGATCGTTGATTACAAGTCATTACAAGTTCACAGACACCCCCATAGACTTTGTGCAGCAATATTAAGCTGCATAAATCAAACAGTCCAGCACGTCTCATATAATTAACAGTAGAACAAAGCAACAGGAAATGTGCAGATGCATAAACAACATGCACAGTGCAGCAGCTGCAGCTCAGGCTGTTGGTTTCTGGCCCAAAAATATATCAAGTTAAAAATGTGATATTTCTGGGTATCATCATGAATGTCACATTATTTCTTTTAAGTTTAAAATCTGATTTGTGTTCCTGAGTGGAGGTTGTGGTTTTAACTCAACTCACACTTTCTAAATCTTAGGTGGATCAATCTTGTTTTATAACTCGTCACTATGCTTTTACAATGAATACGCACTATATCCTGATATAGTGACTCTTAATTGCACAAAGTTATATTGCCATATTAATTGACAATGTTCAATTGCCCAGTAGTTGTTCATGCTCTTCACTGCAGTTATTGAAAGCAATCAGTCATTTCACACACATCTGTCAGATCGTCATGGATCTGAATGAGCTCTGTAGTCAGAGTATTTTGGAAATAGGAATGTTCCCAGTGGAATTACCATCACGATCAAATTCCGCTGCGCAATGTGTAGACATGTTTAACAAACACATCTAGTCCAGCACCACAAACAAAAACAACAACACCTCTGGGTCACATGGAAAGTTCTCCTCAGAAGGAAGAATTAGAAAAAAGTTATAAATGATATTTTACCCTGATTTAACGTTTGTCATTAATAGAGGTTTATAATGTTGTTCATGTTCGGTTGCAGCATTAAATCCGCAGCTTCTCCTCTGCTGCCGTTGCTGATTTGACTTTTTTCCCGTGGCAGCATTCTCACACAGTGAACCATAACTTCCTCATGTGACTTTTGTGTTTTACTCTGATGTTGTTGTTGTTGGTATTATGAGGTCACCTGAGGTGGTCCTATTAACCACGAGCAAAACAAAAGTGCTTCAAATACCAATGAATTCCAAAGCAATTTATTTGAACTGTAGGTTAAGTAGATTTCACAGTGTGTCAGCATCAGCACTGGATCAGATTGGTCCCAGCTCTACAGCAAATCTGCCAGAAACAAACTCATTCTGTCCGTCTTACTTAGAAAATGTACTTGAATGTGAATGTACATAACTATAAGTAAGACAGCAGGACAAAGGTTACTAATGAGGGTGAAAACAATTTGCTCTTGTGAACCTGAGGTTGGTTTGCCAGTGTTCAACTTTTTCTCCAGTTTCTTCAACGTGGAGATTTAAATAACCCAACAGAGATAAGAACCTGAAGCCCGAGGCCTTCTCCTCAGTGGTCGCTCTTTTTTAATTACAGTGTCAGTGTGATTTATAGAAACGCTTCAGTATTTATCTTTACCTGAATTCTGAAACAGATATTCTGATAGCTTGAGGAGCGCTGCCACATGCCTTGAAAGTCCGAAGCTTAAGGTGGAGATATCAAACAGCCTTTAAGGGTTTTTCAAAATGAGCATGTTGCACGTGTCCGATAAATCTGTCACATTTATCATCACACAACAAACCCCTGAGTCTGTCCACCTGAAGGAATTGAACAACGAGGGAACTCAAGGGAAAGGAGTTGCTAACCTTGACTTTGGCTTTTCTGGTGTGAGATTCGTTGAAACTGCTTCTCCTGCAGCTCTCCAAATAAACAGTTCGACATAGCAAAAATTGTCTGAAAACAAAAATGTGTAAACGTGTCCAGATTTAGTCCAATTTCTTATCTCAATTAAAATCTTGAAATCTAAAACATCCTTGTCAAGCAGTGGTCAGTTAAATTCCCCTCAGACATCCTTCATCTACAAACTTGCATTTTCTTGAAGACCGATTTTCAGTTTGAACTGACAAAGTGTTGGATTTCATGTTGTCGTGCTTGTTTGCGTCTCTGAAGTCCTTTAATCCCAGAGAGATTGTGGTCGGATATCCTTCTCGATCAGTTTTAAGACAGTTCAGCTTGATTTGGAGTCTATGTAAGTCCTCTGCCGAAAACTCTCTGTAACTCACACTCTGTGAATCCAGATATATTAACGCTCAGGTTGAATACAAACAAAAATCCCATCAGCATCACTCAAGGTGACGTGTGTCTCTCACATGTGTAACTACAGATGTTGTGTTGAAATAGTTGAGATTTGTCCAGTGTAGCTGTGGACAGGTCAATGATTATTGTCTTTCCTCACATTTCTCCCGGGTGGTACCCTTCCTCTCAACGGTGTGGGGTAAACAAAAACCTTTGTATACTTTATCTTGACAAAGGTCTCGCTCAGCTGTTTGAAGCTAACGAAACCAAAGCAAATTATGGCCACTTCCAATAAATCCTTTACACAGACGTCTTTACTAGAAGCATGCTGTGTTCCACTCTGAAGGCCTGTCCTGGTGTTCTTATGACAACAAGTCACTCTCTTGTATAGGTCCCAAAGTCACATATTACAAAAGTGATTGCACAAGCAAGGTCAGAAATGTGTTTGTGTGTGCGTGATCTTTGTTTTGAAACAAATGGATCCCATCAGGTTTGTGTTGTCTGATGCTGGGATGAGTTAAAAACTTGACTTGGGTGGAAATTGATTTACTGCCTCTGCTGCTTTGATATGTTAAAAAAAATAAGTACTCACTGAGAAATGCACACAAACACAAGGCTCTAACACGCATTCTTTTACTGCACGTAACACAAATTACTCACAATAGACGGTTTATCAGGTCTTTCCTTTAGCTTAAAGATAATGATATAGTGTGATGCTCCAATAGCTGAGGTGGTTTTTACACCTGAAAGTCCCCATATGCACCATTTCCTGACACTGTGTTTAAATATGACTTTGATCTACCAAGCCATATATCTGGGAGTCGGACCCGAGTCAATCTTCTTTGGGGTAAACTCTGCTTGTAATGGGAGTGACCAGCGTATAACACATTCATTACAAAACTCCTTGAGTTAAAAGAGAGACGTGGTGCAGAACACGAGCTGCAGAGAGCAGATAACATCTGACAGGAAATTTGCCTACTGGGGTAAAATGCAGCTGTTGGGCTGGAGATGAATGATGAGGAAGACGCTGATAGAGGCAAGCATGGTCTGTCCTGAAGGCTCATGGGAGCTGTTACCTGCACACGGGACACAGTGGGTTTTTGTTTGTAAAGATGTAGCTGGTGAAGTTGGTGTCTCCTGTGGGAGTGTCGGTGAAGTGTGAGTCTCAGTGTCTGATTGTGTTTGCATGTGTGTAACATAGGGTGTATAATGTCTATGCTTATCTCTTCAGAGCCAGATCATCCAGCTCCACAGTCTCATTATCTGAATCTAGAGCTCCATTACACCCCTGCCCCCCCCCCCGCCCCCCCATCGCCGCACTCTATAATTCTCGCAGGGCGCCCAGTTCAGCCGCTCCTCCCTCTTTCTTTCCTGTGAACGATGTGGCATCAGCACCTTCATTGAGAAACAATGCTTGTAATGTTCCAGCCATCAGATTTTTTTTCCCGCCACAGCTCCAGGACTCAGAAGGAGATCACCGTAATCAGCAAATTACTGTGACTAAAGTAAAGCTGCTGGCCGTGTAGCGCTGCACAGAGAGCAGCTTCCAAAGCTGGTGTAAAACATGTTTAAATGATGATATATTAGACTGACTAATAGCTGGAAGAATCAGTTTGGGCCTGTGTCTGCACTGGGGCGGATGTTGAATCGTACTACCAGCCATCTTCTGATCTCATAATTTGGCTGTTTTCTCTCACTGCTCTGTAATTCACACAGGTCGTACAGCTCAGCCACTCCTCTTCGGTTTCTTTTCTTCCTGTTTCTGGCCAACTGCGCCCCCTTGAATGTTCACCTCTGTCATTTTCTTTTGGTGTTTAGTCATTTCTCTGGAACAGTGCACATTTAGATTCCAGTGTATCGCTGGTAAGAACGGCCCTGATAACAGACATAAACAGGTTCCGTCCTGAGGTTGCTCTAGCGCGAGCCGTGAGGCTGTGCTTTATTTTCTTATACTACTCTTCTTGTGTTTGATTTGGCTTGAACCAAACCATAGTAATCACCAGGCCTGTAGCTCAGTGAGTGATGAGTGGGGGGCCGAGGGGAGAGGAAAAAGAAAGAGGTCAGAGGAGAGAAAGATAACCATCTGGATCCACTCTGAGACAATTTCATCCCCTCCTGCTCCTCAAACCCAAGACCCCCAATTTTCACGGTGCCTCCCTTTGAGGTGCCGTTCAGTCAGCGGCAGGAGAAAATATTTGCCTGAGAGCAAGTGTCATTGTTAAGTTGCAGGAAGTACCTTCACCCTTTGGTCTCTCGGTCTAGACATCCCCTCACTTGGCCTGGATCTCCATTTTATTTACTTTTAATGAAAATCTTCTTAATAGACGGCGACGTTGAGCGCCACTTCTCAGTTTTCCTTTTGTATGAACGCAGAAAGAGAGAGGGAGACAGATGGAGAGGAATTGCTTCCCGTTGTAAGGTCTCCAGTTATTAATTTTTCAGAGAATGCCTCGGAGGTGAAAGGTCGGACCGAGTGGCAGAAAACTCTGACTTCCTGTCTCAAAAGACATTTCTTTTTGGCTGCATATGTCAACATTTCAACGTATCCAATGATTAAATGAAAAAAAACCTGACCACCTTTACATTCAGGTGTCTTTGATGTTACACTGACTTGTGTTAGGGCATCTAGTTTGAAGATGTAAACAAGGGGAAGAGATTCGCAGAGAAGCTGGTGACTCACAGCCGGCTGGACTTACTAAATGGGAACGATGGCCAGGAAAAAATTACATTCAAAACTTATTTGCACATTTCTGTGGCATTTATTAGCTTTTTTGACTCTAGCCCTGATTCCCTGTCTGTCTGTCTTTCTTTAACCCAGGGAGTCTTTCCTGACTTGTCCTATCGTCCTCCACACACATGCACTTCGACCTAGAATGATTAATGACTTTTTTATTATTTGTTCCAATCTGTCTTTGGCAAAGGACGGGGTATAATCAAACACAGAGGTTGGTCCTGGTTATTACTTTTCTTTCTTTCTGTCTCTTTGTCAGTCTTTCTCTCCGTCACTTGTCCTTCTCAAAGCTCTCCACTCCCCGCTCACAGACAAGCAGTAGATGTGCGGCTGATGCACTGCTTTGGGTCACATCGCTGATGCCCTCCTTGGCAGAAGCTGCGTCCACATTGCCCGTGCAGACGCCACCTTCTCACGAGACATAAATTCATGATGGGCTCGTCAATGTGTTTTCCAAAGTCATTATTCTGGTGTAATTAAATCCGATCGATACGAAATTAAATTTCCCCCCCATGAGATACGGAATCTGGTGCATGTGAAATCGAATCTGGAGGGGGGCCTGTTTCTACACTTACATATCCAGTGGATTTATACACCATCCATCTGACAAGGCAGTTCCAACGTGAAGCAGGCCTCTGGGAGTCTTTGTGTTGTGTACCGTGCAGCAGTGTAACACTAATTGAATCAGTTCATTGATAGGTGCAGTGGAATACGTTGATCACTGACATCTGCTAGCAAGACAACGATGATGATGATATTTACATTTAGTTTCTTTGGAGACTAGCGATGAGGAGGCCAGTGACAGGAAGTAGGTGGAGGAGAGGAAGAGGTAAAAGTGGCCTGTTACGGATCACATTATGCCAGACACTGTAGCAGCAGGAGGGGGCTGTTGTTTGTAGATTTAATTATGTGGTGCAAAAAAAAAAAAAGACGAGTGCTGACCAGATGCCCAGCGCTGAATCAGCGGGGCCAGATCAGGTCGGTAGCGAGATTCAAAATGACAAAGAAATTTATAGTAATTTGGAGCCCGAGAGGGACCGGATGTCCCTAACAGACCAGAGCAGGACCCGAGCCAACACGACATCAAGCAAATGACCATATATCAGGTTCATATCAGCCTCACACACACTGCCATTAGAAACACTGCCTGTTTGTTATGACCTGACAGAGGAAGCATCACTCAGCAAGAGGTCATTAATGGAAAATATGATCTATTTATCTATGCGCACTATTGTCTGAACTATATTTCCTTTGTTTTTAGAAATGTTCAAGTCTCGCAAGACATTCTTACTGCCCAAACACACACACACACGCACACACACACACACACACACACACACACACACACACCATTCATATTTTTCCATGGGTGCGTGCTTACACACAAACCTGCACCACATGCTCCCCAGTTTTATATTCAATGGGAAATGCTGGGAGCTGTGTTTTAACAAGCCAAAACCTCTGAACCATGTCCACGCAGCTTCCTGTATGGGGGGGAAAAAAATTGATCCCAGCACCCACCTTGTGTCTTACTAAGCAGTAATATACCATGTATGGCAACTTGACTCTTCTTTTTACAACTTATTTTGTGAATTTTCTACTATGTATACAGCAGCATAAGACATATAGAATGGGGCTGGCCATGGAGTAATGGTTGAAAGATAAATTCAGGATTCAAAATATTTAAAGGTCCAGAGTGAAAGATTAAGGTGAAAGGGATCTATCGGCAGAAATTGAATATAAATAATTCTAGTGATGTTTTCACTAGTATGTTTCATCTAAATTGTACAAATCTTTGTTTCTTTATCCTAGATTGGGCCCTTAATATTTAAATACTTCATATTTACATCGGGAACCGGTCCTCTCTGTTGAGGCCGCCATGTTCATTACAGTAGCCCACACTGGACAAACTTAACATCTTTTGAGTTTATATGACAACTGAAGGCTACCAGAGGTTCATTTTTGGAATTGGAGGGGTAGTTGAGGGGTATTCAGCTGCAACATGCAACTTCACCAGTAGATGTTGTTACAATTTACACACTGAACCTTTAATTTAGGTGCTAGGTGGTGTGGTATTATGCAGGTTGAACCAAAAGGAAAACCTGGTACCATTGACCAACATGTAAGGCAGGTCAGCATTCATATTGACATTATATTTGGAATAAAATAAATCAAACTTTACACAGTGTATTTAAAACGTTACATTTTTGTCATAGTGTTTTTGCAAAATTCCAAGTTGGGGGACTTATAGAAGAAAACACTCTATGTTTTAGTTTTAGAGGTGGCTCTGAGAGCAAATACCTCTGCCAAGGCTGATGCCCTATCTGGCCGTACCAAGGCAGAGTTTCCCATTACTTATATAGAATGTGGTGGCCCGCTACTTTCTTATTTGTCCTACCACAGTTTTACAATGAACAAAAACCTCTTGTTATTGTTATAGAGTCTCTAAATTGTTGTTAACTCAGAAAAATCTCAGTGTCAGATTTGAATGGGTTGCTCTTTGGTCCATGTTTCTCCCCTACACAACATTTTATGGAAATGGTTGCTGTAGTTTTTGCATAATCCTGCTTAATAACAAACAATGACCATGAAAACATAGCCTCCTTGAGATAATAACAGAGATTCATGTTATTCATAAATAACTTTTACAGTTTAGTTGTGCCACAGTGAACAGAACACGATTTTCTCTCGACAGTATTCAGCTAATTCAATTATTTTGGGGAAAAACACTGAGCAGGTGTTTTGATAGATGCTAGTGTTACATTGCACTTTGTTGTTCAATTTTACTTTACAAAAAAAATCTCATGACTCCCACATTTAATTTGTATAAGTGGATGATAGTAAAATAAAAAAAAAAGTATTTAATAGAAGTAACATATTCTCTGCTTTTTGAATCACTGTACAGCTGCCAGGTAGTTTAGTTATAACGGCAGCAGAGGTCAACAGAGTAGGTTTGTTTAATTCACTGTTTGGATTATGTTCTGACATATTTCAGATTCCATTAAGCCAAATCTTAACATCTGAATTTGTCACAACATTGTAAAACACGGCACCGCTTCTTTTTGGAAGCTTACTGACTATCAAGGCCAAATCATTCTGTGTTTATTCTCTAAACCTTGTTCCTTCAGATCCCCTCTTCAAACGTCACCGCTGCACTGAGGGATTAACAGTAATGATAGCCGTGCAGGGTGTTTTCTCCTGCCTGTGTGCTTGTGAGTGCAAATTCTCCTCCGAGGCATCTGTTGCAGGTTTTAGGCACATGTTGTAGGATTAAGGAATTAGCCATAACAAATAATCTCACACACACACACACACACACACACACACACAGTGGTCTGCATACACTCAAGTGACGACATAAAAACCCACCGTTAGAATTGTACATATCCATACATGTTTGTCCAGCGTTTGAATCTTCAGCTAAAGGCTTCCACGTCTTTGTTTAACTCTGTTAATTTGCATAAGTAAACAGATCTATAAAAAGATGTAGTAAAGATAATAGTAACATAATCTCATAGTTATAGGTCAGGGGAAGCCGAGTTGTCAGAGACTCCCTTTCTCTGGAAAGGAAACACTGAGTTTTCCAGTATTGCCCCTGGGTTCAGGTTCTAGCTAATCAACGGTGCACACAGCCGTGACTGTTCTGTTCCAGGGGACTGGAGATGGAGGGAGGGTTGTGGGGGGGGGGGGGGGTAGACAGGATGAGGGTCCTGCCTGAAATAAGGGCACAAGGAGTGGAAGGAGGGAGGGAGAGCATGTGGTTGTGTGATTTGAGGTGCGCCTTCATTTGCCTTAACTGTCTTTTTGACTGTGCAAAATCTCAGATCCGTGTTTTCTTTAATGCGTACGTGCTATTCTACGTGTGGATGAACACATTGTGTCAGTGGTACCACGTTACTTAATAGTGGAGAGTTAAGTGACTTGTGTTTTTGAGGCTGAGCTATAATCACTATCAGATGTCTGGGTGGAGGAGAGGGACAGGGGGAATGTGTGTGTGTGTGTGTGTGTGTGAGTGAGTGCTCAAGGTATTACTTACGTTGTGGGGACCTAAATGTGGTACACAGTCGCATTGTTGGGACTTGTCCTCTTAACAGGGACAAAAAGCAAGTCCCCAGGTTTAGGTTTGTATGATGGTTATGGTTTGGCAAGTAGGAGTTATGGTTAAGGTAATAGTATAAGTCAATGTTTCCTCTGTGTGTGTGTGTGTGTGTGTGTGTGTGTGTCGGTGTGTGTAAATGAGAAGGAAGAAAGGAAGTATAGTAAAAAGACAGACTGACAAAGAAAGATGGGAGTAAAAAAGAAGACAAAGAAAGATCCGGCTGCTTCAAATGCTTCATCAGTCAAACGTATGGGATTATTTAGGTGCCCCCTCTCCACTTAGAAAGACATATTTTCATTCCTGCACTTGAGAAAATAGATTTTGACTTGGTGCGGTTGACGCTTCGGTGCCCAGGCCCAAGTACGTCAGGCTGATGAAAAAGGAACATGCATTATTTCCAAGCCAAGCTGTCGTAAGGTCTTTTGTTCTGCAGCATCTTTCTCAGTTTCCTTTGGTGCGTGGCCCCCTCACTGTGTATCCTGTGAAAAGAAGCTGAACCCTCTTTGTAACTCCACCGCTGATTGGCAACTCCTGCCTGAATCTCCGAACCTGTGGGTGGCATGTTTAGTTTCTCTGTGTATAAAGGTGTGTTTCAGCAATTGAGTGTGCACGGCTCTACTACTATTTCGCCGAGGCCACGTCCTAATCATTGTCAGATGGTGGACACAGCTCTTGCGTCTGGAGCCATTTACGAGGCCTGCGGCCGCCTGTGGTTGGACGGGGTGAGGTGGGGTGGGGTGGGGGTGAATCCGTCCAACGAGGCTGTCCTTTGTTGTCTGAGAACGTGTGAGATGGAAAGTAGGGAGCACATTATGGAGATTCAGCGGTCATCCGGCAAATTTTACAGGACTAACTAATGTTTTATTGAGGTGTTATTTTAAATTGTTTGTGCTGGGTTATAAAAAATGCTGCATATTTTAATAGTTGAGTGCAGGCCAGGATAAGATGGCTCAGATTGGGGAGACCTTTTCACACTTTGGACTTAGTGTTTTTCCAAGTTTTAAAGAATGCGTCACTGTAGGAAATTCAACCAAGGCGTGGTATAATAATAATAATAGTAATAATGACAATAATAATTTATTTTTCGACAGCCCCTTAAGGCGGCACCAAAAAACAAACTTATTTTCCCCCTGGGACCCGAGTGTGATCTATCCGTCCTTTTTGTTAATCGATATCAGATCATTCAGATGAAGATACATTTTCAGAGAATAGTTTAAACACCGATCTGATATAAACGCGATTGGCAGATTCATATGGCTCAGAATGAAGTTGACCAATTTGGGAGGGCAGAGTAGAAATTCTGGAGGGTATTGCCCACTCCTGCCCACTTCTAGATCCGATCCGATTTTAGTGTTTGTAATTACTGTGTTAACATATTGCATTTATAAAGAAGTTCATGAGCAAAATGTCCTGATGCTGAAGGTGGTGAAACAATGATTGTTTTAAAAGATTGACTACAGAAGTCCATGTTTGCTGTTTAGAGTTATACAAACATTTCATAATTTTTTTTTAAACTTCCAGGGAGCGTGAAGAGTAACACATCTCTGGGTCTTGCTGTTATTTGCACTACCTTGTTTTTCTTCAGATTTGTTTTCACTCACTTCTGGAAACCCCTTCAAAGCTCAATTTGCGCTCTACTTGCACCTTAAAATGTTTGTGCTGGATTATCATCTCATTTTTAAATGGCTTCTTACCACTTGAGCAGAATCTGATGTGGTTTGTGGTTTGGTTTAAAAGGTTTGTCTTGTCCAACAACCAGCGATGACTCACTGCTCCCAAAATAAAACGTATAATGTTTATTATGACAAAATCAACAATTTAATTCATCAAGCAGTTTATGAGCAAAATTTTCCCAAATGTGTAGTAATGAAAATTGACATGCCGGTTTCCAAGTGCAAACAGCTTGACTCACGACTTGTCGGCGTGAGGTAAAAGTCAGAAATCTGGTTGGAACGTGGTTCGGTGTTTTAGAAAGAAAAGGAGATTTTTGGTTTCCGCGATCATCTCCAGTTCAAACTTGGCTCGTGAGGTTGTGGAATATTTTTGCTTTGCCGGTGATGTTATTGCTCCAAAACTGTAAATGTTTTGGTGCCAGGATCTTGACTCGGCTACATGTGTTGTTTGACATCTTGTCAGTTTTACAAACTGGAAAGAAAAAATGTTTAAGAAATGAGGCACAAGCTCCTAAAACTGTGAAACATTAATTTTGACTAAACATCGTATTCTTTTTTAAGATTTAATAAGCTCCGACAAATGTGAGGGCCCCTGATGGGCGAGCTGCAGGCTCAACAGAGGTAGGTGAAGGATGTCAAATAAAATAAAAATGAATATTCAACGTGCAGCTGGTAAAACATTGAATGCTTCAAAAGACTGACCAAAATAGTCCATGTTTAAAAAACCCACACTGTGGAGAGTTGTTGAGACATTTCCATCATCTTTCCGAGAAACATAAAGACTTATGTATTTTTTGGTAGGTTTCTGCATTTTACAGTTAGTTGCACTATGTTGTTTTTCTTCAGTTTTTTCTTTGTTCATTTCGGGAATCCATCACCAAACAGTGCTCTACTCAAACCGCAATTTTTTTTTTCATTCTGTAATTCATTTCCACGTCCTCCTTGTACACTCTGAAATCCTCCCAACCCTGTATCGGTGAAGTTGTTTTCCACTGTTCACATCTCGATTGGCAGGGATTCATCTGTGCCATGCTGATCTCTGTAGCTAATTCCAAACCTCTTCCTGACCCTTTGAAAACGCATGTAATTAAGCAATGAAAACTAGTTTGAGCTGTGCCCTAGCCAGGCCATCTGCTGCAGGAAATTAAGGATAATCTGGAGGCTGTGGACGCTCTTTGTTGCCACAAGGCGTTCTCAAGGTGAAGCGGCTCTGCTTCAAGATTGGTTTTCATCCCGTATGAATTAGTTTTGCGTGTTTCTCTCCTGGCCGTGCCCTCCTCCTTACCCCTCAGTGTGTTTCTGTTGTCTACTTCTTTTATTCGTCCAGCACTCTACTCATAAATTGTCTATCCAAGAAGGAATGGTGTTTCTTACTGACAAGTAGTATTTAGAATCGTCCCTTACAAAGCAATGTCAGCACAGCAGCACATGATTCTACTTGACTGTAGGTATTACCCTTGCCAAGGAGGCTATGTTGTATCTATGTGTTTTTCTGGTAGTTAGCTGCTTTACACAAAAACTGCCGGATTGTTTACCATGATACTCAGTGGAAGGATGTGTTATGGATAGGGAAAGAACCCATTAACTTTTGGTACAGGTAGATAGGGGTCAGATAGGGGGCTGATCCAGGATCTTTTTTTTTGGCGGAGGATATTGTTCAATTAAGTTTCAGTGATTTAAACTACACTATAATATTGTGTTAGTGATGTGCTCTATGCCTGATTCTGTGATGTTGCTGTGCAAATCATGTTTATATATATTTTTCCTATGATTAGAATCAAGGCTCTTTCATATCCGGGGATTTTTCAATTAGCAGGGGAATGCATAGGAAATGTGCTTAATCCATAAAGTAAACCCTGAATCCTGGACATGTCCCCCTGATCAAATTCACTCGAGCTGCTTTTTACAGAATGAATGCAGTAGCAAACTGTGACTTTAAGTTTAAATATATAAAAAGATTAGTTTTTCCTTAATTCAAGTTCTTTGTGTTTGGTTGTAATTATTTTTTCTTTCAAATAGAAAATGGATTCATCTTTGACCCAAACCCTACCGGTCCAGCATGATTCAATAAAAACAGACCTGTGGTTTCTGCGAAATCCTGCTGATAAAAAAACAAATAGCACTGAACACATTGGAAGAGGTAACCATGAAGATGTAAAATGGTAAAATGGTATGTTTCCGGTTGTATACACAATGTACCAAGAGCAGGGGTTTACTATCACCCAACCCCCAAAAAAATTAGATATGTTTCACATTCTACTGGCAATAATCACACCATTGTATGTACTGTAGGATTCACAGTATTGATCATGCTAAAGCAATTATAATTTCCCCCTTTTTTTGTTTTTGTTGTGCCATTATTTGTAAAACCAGATACTTCCCTTGTCTCATATGTGCTCTCCTCCTCCACATTCGTAGGGAGATAAAGTCAAACTGGGAGAGGCTAAGCCCCACATAAATGTTCCTGTAAAGGAGCAATGGGTTGGTTTACCATCACCAGTTTGGTAATGGGAAGCAAAGAAGCTAAATCTTTACTGTTGTTGTTCATCAGTGTTGAATTTGAATGTTAATTATCAAATTAGGTAAAATTGACATACTTGGATTCCTTCTCCTGACATAACGTCTGCTTGTGACTCAAAGAAGACAAGCTGAACTTCCTCGATTGAAGTTCACCAGCGGATTCGATTTTGGGGCTGGAAAACATTTCAAGTTTCTCATTGATTTGAGACACGAGAGCATGATTCCCCAGATCTACTCAGGAGGAGCATGTGATTTCACAGTGGCTCTGTTTTGCTCGGGTGTTGAGTCCCTGCGTGCTTGTTGTTTTGGTATAATAGAAGAAGAGACTAGAAAAAGGAGGAGTGATGTCGGACGACTGACTGGTTCACGTGTGTCAGGTTTCAGCTCTTTTGATCGTTCAAACATGTGAGTCCATCCATCAGCCGGCCTCTGTGCAAGTGATCACCCTGCGTCACAGCTCATTAAGGAACTACAGAGCAACACCCATTTAGGCTTCCCTCCTATCAACACTACTGCTGTTTTATTTTAGAATCCATCCACTTTGCTACGGATACGTCTGGTGTCTAGTACACAGAGAAGTTTTGAAACGTTGCTGCTGTTGAAGTTCGAACACTTCTAGACCGGATGGGAAGTAACTGAGATATTTAACATTGAGGTGGACACTCAATGCCGCTTGCTGATTGGGTCTTTTTGAAGACGAAACATTTGCCGATGCATTAGGCTCCTATCACATGACCAGCATTAGCCTACCAGTGTAGAACACAACATGGACAATTAACAACAAGCCTGACTGACTATGTTGTCTTTGCTAACAGCTGTTGTCAATTCAATTCTGCGTTTTAACGTGATACAACCGAGAGCTATCTGCGACAATTCCTGTTTACTCTGCCAAACACTCCTTCCCAGTACACGTGCATTACCCAGTATATGTAATGGGTCACATGATATGCGTTTTCAGTTGGAATGGACAGTAAACTGATACTAACCCACAATGCTTGTTTGGACAGAACTCGTTTCTTGGTAGTGTTATGGATGTAGCCTTTGAATCCAAGATATATACTTATTTCTATATGTACGCAAGAAGTCTGTGATATTGTATTTTTTGTCAGGTCATTTTTGCAACAGTGCAACAACTGACCACTGTGTTCCAGTCACATTAACCTGTTTAACTACACAACTTCATTTTGCACATGGCACATTTCAACCTTGCGGCGTTGAGGTGAAAAAAGGTTTCCAGAGCAAACGGGCGGAAAAAAGATTTGGAAATCTGGCCGGTGAAATAGATTTGTTCCTTGTTTTGAGTCGGCAGGTAGAGAGGGCACAAAGTGAGAGGTCTGTGGAGCCAGTAATGAGTCATATCCTTCAAACTGCTGCTCTCCATCTCAGACACCTCGTAAAGTTCACACTGCTGTGGGCATCGCACACACACATACAGTTTGTGCACACGCAGACACACAACTCTAAACTGTTCATGACTCCTTACTGTACTTCACACGTTTGGGTGGGGGGTTTGGGGAAACACATCACGTCAGTCACCGACGATGTTGTCTGGCAGGTGCAGCCGGCAGGGGTGGTCTGCGGACGCCTCCAATTTGAATGACGGGATGCACGTTCCCTGAGTCCCTTCTGCTCCCTGTCATCATATCATCATATAACAAAATAAAATGTGGATATTTTCAGAGGCAACATCTAGACAGACAGGATGTATGAGAAGTGTAGACGTTGGACCAAATGTTAAGACAGGCATTCAATCAAAAAGTTGCATTTTGAAAAAGTTTCTTTTTTTTAAATAGATTTCATCCTTCGTTTGTTCTGGCAACACACTGTCAGCTTTGTGTAAAGGGGACGAGTTCAGCTGAGGTCAGGCTACTTGCAAGATACAGTATGTTTGTCTGGATTTCATTGGAGTTGGCAGGAGTTTACCTCAGGGAATTATAGCTCCCCGTCTTGTTGTGCTAGTGTTGACTAGGTTCATGGTAGAAAGACCCTGAGAATGTTTTTCATGAAAGAATTAAAAAATATATATCGTTGACACACTATTGCACTTAGCATAACCCTTTGAATTATGAATTAAACTGAGTGTGTGTGTGTGTGTGTGTGCGCGTGCAAACAAGGTGACATTTTAATTTGACATGCAAGTGAAATGAAGCCTGTCTGTGTGTGAGATGGCTTTTCCAGCTGGAGAAAACATACTGCGCGTCTTGTTACAAATGATTATAGTGTCAGTCTCTGCCTCACTGCGCTCGCTCAATATCTCTCTCCCTCCCTCTCTCACCCCTCCTCCCCTCTCTCTCTCTCTCTCTGGGTCCTCTTCAACACATATCCGTTTCAACAAGAATAACAATTAATGGTTTTGTGTAAAACCATGTAGGGAGAATACAACAATCAAGCAGTCATTCATTAAATGTAACTCCTGCATGTGAATGCCCAACACTTCCCAGATCTGGATTTATATTCGCATCTGCCCCAAATTCTGCCAATTGCTGACACTCGTAAATGTCAGTCCCCTGAACATTTTAGATTCATACCCATGAATTATTCCCTACAGATTAAAAGGAAAATGTTGAAAAACAACCAATCTCAAAAAAGTGGGATCTGATCAGGTCCACACCATTACAGGAAGAGTTCTTTCCCGACCTATATCGCATCCTTTCACAAGGGTTCGTGGTAATCCATCAGTTAGATTTAACATAATCCGGCAAACTAACGGAGACATAAACAGAGACATAAATATAACCTGTTTGGCTGAGGTCAAATAAAAAGAGGGTGCCGATCTATGATCTTTACTTTGCGTGAGTCTAGTTTTATTGAGGTCTGAATCAATGCTGTGTTATTGTCACGAACAGAGTCGACACGGGTTTCGCATTAGAATACCTGGACACTGGGCATCAGGCATAGTGCCAGGCAGACAGACAGGTTTTAATATATTTTCTGGTATGTTTGTGTGTGTGAGAGAGAAGAGAGAGCAGCTAACAGAAGTGCCTCAGAGCAGTAATGTGTTAGTGCAGGGTAAAAGGCCAGCCTTGCTGAGTGATTGCCACATTACCCATAAGTATGAATAAATCTTCTGTTCAGACATTTGGCTATTTACAGACTCACATGAATTTGATCATGTGTTTTCTTTTTAATGGTTTTCTAGGATTTGCTGAAACCTCTATGGCACCACTGTTTTATAGGATAGCTGGTGGAGGGTGGGTGGTATGTCGGTCTCATAGATGGGCCCGAGATCAGAATGTGCTTCATGACACATTTCGTTTTGGACAGTTATTGATTGTAAATGCAGCCGCACAGAACTTGAGTGCATGTGAAAGTGTTTATTTTGCAGAGTTTTCTTTCCACCATATACAAAATTTATTTCAGCGGGAGAATTAGATTAATCTCTTCCCAGACATGAGCAGAGAGTCTGTGTAGCTCTGGAGCTGAAGAATTCTGTAGAGCGGGTGTGGTGCTCCCGCCCAGGAAACATAAATCACCACAAATACCAGAACCACTGAAAATAGGTGGATTCTAGACAATTTACTGAGTTTTACCTTTGGACATTGACTGTGTGTGATTGGTATTTATGTCAAATAAATTGGTTGGTTACGATTCCTATAGTTGAGAGTAAAAGAAAATTCTGATACCAATATATTGCCCTCATCTAAAAAACAAAAAAAATGTATTCCTGAGACAATCTATGCCATCCCGGCTCTGAGGCTGTCCCAGAGACAGTGGTGTGTGTGTAAGCATACGTTTCTTAACAAGTTTCTCTGGTGGTTCTGCAGCATTCAATTATATGTGGAATCATTTTATTGAACAGTTAAATCTAAGCATTATTTTACTTCTCTTACCTTATTCATGCTTGAACCTTCTCTTGACTTCTGCCATGCTTTGATTGATCTTTTTTAGATCTGCGTTCCATTTAATACGCCTGGTTGGATCTTCCCTTCGTTGTTATCTGTTCAGCTCCTGGGTGCGACCTTGGTTGCTCTGGTTACTTCTGATGATAATGGGTCACATCTTAAATCCTATGATAATCGTGGACTCTGGTATCTTCATTCTGAACTTGTATCGTGTTCAGACTCTAACTGAGAAAGAGCGGCCTAATGAACAACACAAAGAATACGAACGTGATCTAAAACTGAAGTCCTTAAAGTAGTCATGTTATCTGAGTTTCAATGAGTAAAATTAAAAATGACTGCTTTTCTTAAAGCACATACTCAATTCAGATATATGTGTATCTATGTGTGTCTGGATGTGTTTGTGTAACCATGAACACACTTGTTTGTCTTGCGGATTTGTGTGACTGCCAAAGAGAACGAGCTGACGATACACTGTTTTCAAAATCTATCACTCTCACATCTGTGCTCTCCAAACACTCCATGTTCCACATAGATAAGAATAAGTGTGTTACAACAAAACACATGCAAATAAAGGACGCGTGCTTGTGAGAGAAAAATGTTTCTGTGTCTGGCTCCTTATTCGTGTGTCTACACCTCCGGCTGCTTCTTTTCTCCAGTCATCCTACCTGTCACTGTTTTCATTGGCTATTGTGAGGCAGAGAGTAAAATGACAGTTTGCAGGAACTCGGTGAAAGAAGGGATTTAGGCAGTAATCCGCCTCACTGATCCTCTGTAGAAACAACCAACTGTCTGGCACACCGCCTGGCTCTCGCCACGACACGCCTGCCTTTGATACCTGATGGCCAGTCTGTAAACTGACACTCTCAGTGACATTTTCTACTTCCTGTATACTTCAGTTCAGATCTGAGGTAGATGGAAGCCCTTTCCTTCAGTTGGTAAAACGACTGGTCATTGGCTCTAAGGCGAGTTGAGGTGTGGGGGACAGAAGTTATGCCCACTGCAACAATCATGTTCTTATCTCTCCAAACCAGCGACAGCCAGTGGCTGGAGGAATTATGATTTTGGGTTGTGCCTCCATTCCATTCTTGTTAACTTGATATTACTGGAATGCCTTGAACCAATTTCTTCAAAATTGGTAAAACATTCAGTTAGACTTAGTAATGAAATTATACGATTTTGGTGTTCAAAGATCAAGATCGCTGTGACCTAAACATAAAACACAACATTTCTCTTGTGAATGATATGTGTCAGGAATACCCCCAAACATCCAAGTCCTCACTTAGACTCACGGGTGAATTGATTACATTTTGTTGGGGTCAAAGTTCAAGGTCACTGCGACCTTTCAAAACACGTCTTTGGTCTTTTGAACGCAACATCTCAGGAAGATTTTTCAATAAATTCTTCAAATTTAGTACAAATATTCACCAAACCTGGTTGGCGGAGGCAACTGAAGGGCATAAATTGTGGTTCATATTTACTTTAGTTTTTCTCCTCATGTTTTTATTTAACACGTATGTCAATTGCTATAACTGCTGTTATCTGTTAGAATATACTTGTTATGCATGGGTTAATTTTCCCCGACAAATTTGAGGTCAGGTCAGATAGGATTATTTTGTTTGTGAACATTTTGCATTAAAACAAAGACTAACATGCACTTATCCATGAGACAGGAGCTGATCAGTTTCTGTTGTCGAACATCTGCAAACATCAGCTACAGTTTTTATCATCTCCAAACTGATTGTAACTTTTCCCCTAAGTTGATAATGAGAGTTAGTTCAGGTCAGCCTGTTTCTAATCATCGCTGTCTGTCTGTGCCGCCAAAAAGACGAGCTGGAGTAATTCATCTTATTCTGTGTATCTTCCCTTCCTCTTGAATGCAAGCCCAGGCCTGGTGTATATATTTTTCTGCAACAACTATGATTCTCATTCATTAACCTCTGTCTAAACTTACATTTTTCTAAAAGTGTGATATTTTTAAAGGCATGTCTCAGTGTACATTTCATTATAAAATGGATAAGGCTTGTGTCCTGTCATGACCATTGAAGCACAGAGAGCTTTGGTCCTGAGGGCTGTGTTTCACTGGAGCTGTGTGTGAGCTAAAAGACGCATTATCCAGCAATTACCAAATTGCATGTCATTTTCTTTGTCAGGAGCTGAATGGCTCCATTATTTGAGTAAATGCAATAATTTTGATTTATTTTTCCACTGGTTGTGGTTTGAGAGATGTATAAAAGTTTGTAGAGCTTTGATTTATGGAAAATCTGGCCTGTTTAACACCCGATATGAATTGACCTCTTTGTCTATTGGTGGCGCTGACTATGGGGGATAATACGTGTAGAAAGACCACAGACAGACAGACACACACACACACACACACATACACATACACATACACATACACAGACACAGACACAGAAACACACACACTAACACATGCAAAAGGCTGGAGTGGTTTATAGGGTGGCAATAAAAAGAAACGCTGTGTGAAATTAATCCAGTGTGAGTTACAGTGTTTTGGAGGCTGTGTTTTCTTAGAGATGAAGAAATGGACCCGCCCAGAGTGTCATGTTTATACAGAGAATTTTTATTGGAGTTTAATTTTCCAACTCTGCAGGTGGGGATCTGTACAACCTGACCCTCCAATGACAAGATCTAATGAAATGTGCAATCCTCGGCATACAATCCTTGTGCTTGCAGCATCTCACACACAAGTTTCATTTTAACTATAATCTATTAATGACTTGATGTAATTTGATGAATCAAATAATACAAAAAACAGCCCAATATTTTTATTGATTTTATTTTTTAAGAAACCTGAAGCATTTGATGCTCTTGGGTACCACAGTCATTTTTTCTTTTGGTAATTTAAAAAATATTACAAATGTACAAGGTAATAAAGGAAAGAAGCCTCCCTTCAGGGGAACAGCTGGTTCATGTTTATACAGGTTTTTTTTATTCAACCATCATAAGTAGATGCCACTCTCTTTTACAGAAAACATATTCTGGTTATCTGTGTTTACTTAACCTGTTTTCTTGTGTTTGTCTTTATGTGTGTGTCCCCGCAGGTATTGTAGAGTTGTGTGTCCAGGCCCATCTGTGGAAGTAAGACTCCACTTGCATCAACAACTCAAACTTACAGGTAAGAACAGTCATTTAATATATCAAAAATCAAAGATGCTGATTGGAAGCATAATATACATATATATATATATATATATATATTGCTCAGACTATAAACTATTCTCACCAAAGTTGCAAAATAGTTCAGATTGTCTTGTCTATCAAATAGCAAATATATTTCCTACCATGTCACTTAAGTACCTTATTTTTTGATAATGTAATTATTTTTAAATATCATGTCAAGGTTAATCTATATGTTTGAGTACATATGCGTCAATCCCATTTTCTTTTGTTATTTTCTCTTTTTCTATACTTTTCAACCAGCGCTACAAACTGCAATGGCAAATTAAACTCTGTTGTGTCAACCTGGACCAAGACTATTGGAGTTGGACCTTTGCACACACATTAATAACATTGGATCATATGGATCATGTAGAATGCAAAGTAATGTAATGGAGGATGATCAGTGATGTCTATTATTAATGTCGTAAAAACTTAAAGACCCTCATTAGTGAAAAGTGAGCCTCACTAGTGTCTCTGCAGATACATGGTTTTTGAGCCGTCCAAACTAAAATAGCTCCAAAGTGCAGCTTTATCCCGGAAGGAGGAGGATGGCAGTGAAGGGAGACCGGCTCACGTTGCTTCTTTCTCCGAAAACCAAACATGCCAAAAGCAACATATAGACAGTGTCACCGTATCCTTCATAAATTACTGTATATTTGACTTGTCCTAAAATATCTTGAGCTGTAAAGACTATGTATGACTATGGACGGAATTTAGTACCTCTGAGCAGCGGCTCTGCACTAACACAAGAGAGTCTCCTAAAAAGAATATTCACAATCTGTTTACTTCTTAATAAAAATCTGGCAATAAGACCACTGAATTGTGAGCATGGCTTGCTTGCAAATATAAATGTTTCCTGGGGGGCAGCAATCGGTAACCTAAGCCTGCTCCAGCTCAAGTGATTTAACTCCGAGAGGAAATTTATTAGTATCTGGGAGCATTTTATAGCCAGCTGGCTAGACAACTACAACAACTAAAGAGGTATGTGACATATAAAAGCACCGTGAGCTCAACCAGGGCTATTCAGCATTCGAGCTAATCCGTGATGCATAATGATGTGCTTTGTAAGCAACCTACTACAGTCTGTCCTCTCAAAGCACAGACATGTATAAATACACCAATACTTTACAAACCCAAATGTCCAGTCCCACGGGCCGATTTGCTAATCTGTTGTTAGCCATTAGCATTTTTGTAACCGCAGTACAAGGCACTGTCCCGGTCTCATTTCTCTCATGAAGTGGGGCCACAGGACAGAGTAGAAGTGAGCGTGACTTTTCGGAGTTCCTCAGGGAAGCTGTTCACGGCCCAGCTGACATTTGCTCACGCACGTTCAGCACCAGTGCACGTGTGTTTCTCAGAGGACACTGGGCCTTTCAGTCCGGGGAGGCAGGTGCTGTTAGATGCACATTTACATATGGATGTTTCTAATGAGGACCACACGGCAGCCAGCAGTTTGGAATACATTGAGCAGATGGTTCTTGGTGAGCAGAAGGTGAGGTTCCCAGTAGGATTGTTTGAAACTGATAGTTCCTCAAATGAAAGGAAGTTCTGTGTTTGCAACATGCACCACAATGGAAAACTTTTATTTTACAGTATAATGCAGAAATGGTGTTCCTATATGTTGACATTAAACATAAAAAGGTTTATCTTCTGAGTTCAGGTTCTAAGTATTTTTGTTTTCTTTTTATTTATTGTTGTTAACTCAATACGTTTATTTCTTCTACGAGTTTGATAATTACATTTTAGGAAGTATTTAATTAGTGTGTGTATGTGCGTATGTATATAAAATAGTTGGAAATAAACATTGCTTTATTCATTCGAATCATTCCCTGTAGGGATTTAGATATCCACTAGGAATAGATCACATATTTTTTTGTTTCTATACTATAACTTGTTGTTCAACAACAGGCCTCTGCTGTTGGTTGTGGCCGCAGCTATTTAATTTCCTCTATTTTAACTTTCAGTTTTAAATCAGAAAACAAAAACAAAACTAGTTATTTTATACCCCCATTATAGTTTAAATCATCGATCATCTATTTCTCATTTTCTGAGGGAGCTCCATACTGCCTAGTGTAAATCCACCAATTCTGTATAATGTTGTACAGAATTATCTAGTGATCTAGTCCTTTTCATTACCGTGTTTTAGTTTGTATATGAACTGCTCTTAATGGAGGCGACCGACCCTCAGTAGAGGCACCAGTGTGTGGTGTGTGTGTTAAACAGCAGCCTGGAACTTTTGAGTGGGAGACGAATGTTTCAGCAGGGCCATTACTGCTGTAACATGAGAGGGTGTTTTCAAGTACACGCATACACCCCGGCAAACCAACAAACACACACACACACACACACACACACACACACACACACACACACACACACACACACACACACACACACACACACACACAGACAGAAGGAAATGCACATGTGAACCCATGTGCACAGGTGTGGTGGCAACAGCATCTTTCAACATGATGGGTCTCTACCCTGAGGTACACCCCGCCGAGTGGAGAGGCCGTGCATGAGAGTGTGTGAAGAGGGAAGTATTGACGAGGTCATGAACTCTTAAATAAAAAAGAGGCTTCCTAGTGCTTTTCCATTACGTCTCACTCCGAGGACTTCTGTTGTGCATTTGTTGTAGATACCGACCAGATTGTTAATGCATATTCTCTTCAGTGGTTGAATGCTCTTGTTGCTATTATTTATCATAGTAGACATCATGTAATAAGTGGGTTTCCATTGCAGGCTTTGGCTTTGTCATGACAGACCTTTCCAGTGGTTGAAGCAGATTAGCATTTTTGAGGCTAATTAGCTTCAAGTAACATTACCCGCTGAGGCTTAAAGGTTTCATGTACAAGATGATTAGAAAATGAAAGTATAGGACATGGCAGTTTATGATATTCCTATAGAAAACAGGATAGGGGATCCACAGTAATGTCTGGGGGTGTGGGTTGTTTGTCCCCAAGGGGGCACCATACGTACAGTTTTCTTCCACCTGTCACATGAACATCAATATGCACACTTTTTTTCGTTTCTCCTATAGATACATTTTCAAGTCATGCTTGTCAAGTAGCTGTGATTGCTTTTTCTCTTCTACACTTATTCATAGTATTATTAAAGCCAGAGAAGATGTGTCGATGTCGAGCTCGTTCTGAGTCTCAAGCTGCAAATACATTATGATGTTTCACTCGGCAGCTCAAGCCAAGGTTTCATCCGACAGATCTCAAGTGCTGCTCCCTCGTCACTGTGTGTGTGAGCCGCCGTGATGATGGTTTTCCTGTGAGCGCAGTTCCCATGCTCGTCCTCCTCCTCCTCTTCCTCGCATCGTCCCTCTTCTCCTTCTCCTCTTCTCTCTGTCCCATGCACACAAACAGCTGTCCTCGTGCCTCAGCAGCCTTCTAGCATTCAGAAAGTACTTAGTGGTCTAAAAGAGGGAGCAGTTGGCTTTGTCATGAGTCCTGTTTGGGCTAGAACACGCGCCTAAATAAACTGCTGCAATGGGACACCACTGTTTACCGGCGGCGAGAGGAGCGTATTCAAAGTGTAGCGGTGTTGTCTCTGCGGTCGCTCGGCTGTGATGAGCCAAATCTGAAACAGAGCCCTGGCGTGTGTGTGTGTGTCCTGCCTCGATGAAGGTAAGGGGGTCAACAATGTGAAGTGGCGTTTTCACAGGAACATTAATGAGATTTCGAGTTGCTCTTTGGAACTTGCCCGTGAGTGATAGTAATTCATCCTCGGCACTGTAAACAATTTGTGATCGTCTTATATAAAGCTTGACATGAGAACAACTACTGGCACACTGCCTCGGCTGCCACAAGATGTCTGTGCAGGAGAGATCTGTGGGCTTGTGTGCAAAATAGATCACTGAATAGCTTTTCATCTAATAGTTTTTTCTTTGTTTAGTAGAGGAAAAAAATAAGTTTTTGTCCGATTTCTGCAGAGGGTTATAGATTAAAATGATTGTATTGTATTTATTAGTTCTATCATGGAGGTTTAACCCCTGTCCATTTGTTGGTTGTTATGTAGGTTTGTTTGTTCATGGGGCAGATCCAGGGTTTTTATCTCTTTTTTAACATTGGGAGATAGAGTGATTGTCATCATATTCATCGATATCTCAAAAAATTATTTATATCAGACATGTATAGGGGACCGATATTTGGGTGTGTATGAAATTTTGTGTAAATCCAAATAAAAATCTAGATCTAGTGAATTTTAATGTTGTTTCATAAGGAGAATGTTGGGAAAGGGGGGAGGTATGTGCTCTCTAGTGCCAGTCAACTTGACCATTTGTTATGTTCTGTCAATCTACCTGTAATGTAGTTTAAGGGGGATCTATTTTTGTTTTTGTTTGATAAGATCATATATCTTAAATGGCCCCAATTTAACTTTGCTCTAATAACGTTGTTGAAATGTTTAGAGACAAATTGACAACCTCAATATCAACAGCAGCTGATTTTTAAATAGATCTCAAAATATACTCTCATTAAACTGATTTCAGGGTCAGTGCAGTAACATAGTAGTCACTGTTTAAGAACCAGTTTTGCAGTTGCAAATAGTAATAATCCTGAAAATGTGTAACCAAAAAATCTGGCTGACAAGTTGTGGGTGAACATTCCTCCCCATCTTCTACATGCACATACGCACATACGTGTGCACATGCCAACAGTCAGACAAAAAACACACCCACACACACACACACACACACACACACACACACATTGACCTTGATGGTGTCAGTGGTGTTGACGTTTGTTTGGACGGTGCTTCAATTCCTCAGACTGCTGCAAGGTCACATGGCTTGACATCAAAGAAAAGAATTTCTTCCTGGGCGACACTGAGAGCTCCGGTGTTTATTCTAAAAGTCTCACCGTCTGTCTGTCTGCGGCGATGGCTGTCTTACTATCTGTCTGTCTGTCTGTCTGTCTGTCTGTCTGTCTGTCTGTCTGTCTGTCTCTCTGTCTGTCTGTCTGTCTGTCTGTCTGTCTGTCTGTCTCTCTGTCTGTCCGTCTGTCCGTCTGTCTGTCTGTCTGTCTGTCTGTCTCTCTGTCTGTCTGTCTGTCTGTCTGTCCGTCTGTCTGTCTGTCTGTCTGTCTGTCCGTCTGTCTGTCTGTCCATCTTCCCATGTATCTGTCTGTCTCTCTGTCTGTCTGTCTGTCTGTCTGTCTGTGTGCCTACCTCTCAGTCTGTCTGTATCCACACCTGCATTCCCTCCTTACAATATCTGCACCACCCTTTGCACGATGAGAAGTGCTCGCTGTGCTCTCACTGTAGCGAAAGATTCATTGTGTGCTATTTATTTGTTGCCATGCACATTAGGTCGTCAGCCGACTGCCTGTTAATGTGGAGTGACTTGGATTTGGCCCCCTCTCCTGTGCTTTTCACTCCACTGCCATTTAGCGTAGATTGGCGAGCGCTCCCTTTCTCTCCATTTTAAACAAATGCTTGTTTTCGTAAGCAGCGCTCCTTTAAACCACAGCCAGCTGAGGCTGCCGAGAAACACGTCCTCGCTCTTTGTGGCTCGGAGGCTTCCCCACCTGTCTTATAACTCACTGTGTGCGTCTTCACAGTCGCACAAAAAGTCTGGTGAGGATGAAGTGATTTGTTCTTTAGTTCCAGGCTGCAGATCAACTTGTTTAAAAAAAAAAACTCACAAGGGTTGATGAGAAGCAGAACAATGGAGCATGTGAGTTACAGTAACAGAGCTGGGGTTTGTGCACTTTAGAGTCAAAAAGACGTTTACATGACATTCAGGGTTCAGCAGTACGGATACAATCTGTGTTTTGTGAGGAGCTGTATTGTTCTCTCCTGACAAACCAACTCAAAACCCATAACGTGGGCGCAACATTTTAATAGTGAGATTGTCTTGTCAGAGCTTGGGAGCACCAAGCTGTGTCTTCACTGCGGAGTAATTTATGTGCATGGTTAGCTGTGAGCTCTCCCCCCGGGGATGTGTTTTGTTTTGATGTCCTCCACTGCAGCCAGATGAATGGCCACATGGAGAGCCAGGGGGGAGGAGGGGACCTTTGGACATGTTAAAGGACACCTGTGGGGCTTTAGGGGGCCTCTGCGTGATGGACGTGGTTCCGCTTCAGGTGGCAGTAATTTTTTTAAGCCAATGGGGAGGGGGTGGCGGGGGTCGTGTTTTGTGCGCTTGGGGTGGGGGGGAGCTCTGTCTGTGTGTGTGTGTGTGTGTGTGTGTGAATGTGTGTGTTTCATGAAATGCGCTTCTGTCTGTGTCACGATTTTGAAAACAGAGTTTGAGTTTGGTAAGGGTTACATTTACGTGTTGCGGCATCTGTGATTCATTAACTTCAGTTTCCTTAGAAATAACCAAAGTAACTTCTCCTTTTCTTACCCAGAGCTAATATTCAAATACAATAACTATCTGAAGATGTGATCGTCCTGCGTGTCCTGCCAAATTTACGTTTATCTCTAATCATACAATGATCTTCTGTCAGACAAATGTTGCATTGTTGAAAGCTGCAGAGATGGAGCTGAATGTTGACACACATTCGTTTGTGTATTTGTGTATAAGCTGCACTTTACGGGTTCAGAGCCTCATCTGTTCTCTGACCTGGACCAGGTAGCTGCAGCGAGCGTAGATGAGGAGACGGCAGTTTGTTATTAAATGTCACAGTCCGATCTTCTAGAATATCCAATAAGGTTTTAACAACTAGCAGTAAAACACACACACACACTCACACACATACACACACACACACACACACACACACATACAAACTACTAAATGAAAGAATGGATAAAAGGGGTAAAACAAATCTTTAAAAATATACATTTTCAAAAAAAAACACGACACCACATATTTCCTGTCCGTAGTATATATTCCTCTCTTTCTAATGCATATAAATAGAACAGGTTGAGTTTTATTCTGCTTTATGTAGTTGGAAAACATTGCACACTAACTTTGTCGACAAGCACTGTGCAGGGACATGTCCGTGCTAGTGTCCATTCATGTAACACCACCATCAGAAACACTCTCTTTGCCGAACATTTAAAGCCTGTCACTACTCGAAGCAACTAGAATGTTAGTAAAAGAGCTGGTTAGAGACATGAGAATATGAACGTTTTGTGGTATTTCAGTGTATTGAATGCTGTAGTCAGCCTTTAGAATGCTGTAATTTAGTGGTTCAGCAGCAACATTCTTAACTTTAACATTCTCTAACTGAAGGGCACACTTCATTAGTACAAATCAGTACAGATGCATTTATTTATCCTCTGTTAACACACACACACACACACACACACACACAAACACACACGCAGACACGCACACACACATGCACACAAGCAAACAGATACGTATCAAGGGTCCTTTTGTGCTCTTCAGGGAGTAATCACTAGATTGAGTTACAGTAAATGACAAATTTAACAGGATGTTCCCCTCGCCTACCCTTGACCTCGATCACCTCCAGCCACATTTAAAGGTCCAGTGTGTAGGATTTATTGGCATCTAGTGGTGAGATTGCATATCGCAACCAACCAGTCACTCCCTGCTGCTCCGGGCATGTGTGGAAAACCTACGATGACCTTCTGGTAACGTAAAGGAGAAAGACCCTTTGTGCGTGCGATCTGGGTTATACTGTATAAACAAGGCGATGCAGCATGGTGGACTTGGTGGTGGAAACCTCCTCATGTAGATGTGGATGAAGGTAACAGAAAATGGGGACTCCAGGTGATTATACATAATACAGAAAACATAATTTTCAATGTTAAATGTTCAATATTGGCCGATTGATCCTCCTAAATCCAAACACACTCGACACTAAAGCAAATATAACTGTTATCCATGACAAGATTTGTTCATTCAAAATGATTCATAATTCTATTTACAAAATGTGTGAATGTTAAATACTCAATTATTGCACAGACGTGTGGTGACTCACAATGATCAGCTCAGCGATTTTGACTCTGACACACACACACACACACACACACACACACACATTCGACAAGAGCTTTATTGAGGCTGCAGCTCAATGTAGAGCCCTCAGATCATGAAATGTGATGATGACATGTGCACAGACAGAAACATTAACACGGTGGTAGGAGGAAAACGATGCAGTAAAAAGAAGCCCAGCAGGGTATTGTGTCGCAGTGATGCAAAGAGAGAGGCGGTATGTGTTCACTGCGAGCATATGCAGCATTAACATCATGTGGAGTCAATGAGAGGATGTGATTTAATAGAGGAATGTCCTGAAAGTTCTCGGAAAAACTGAAGAACAGTGCTGTCCGACACTCGAACGGATGCATGCACACACACACACACACGTACACACACACGCACACACACGCACACGCAATTTGATTTGATTTTGTGTTGCAATATTTCTGCACAGGCCCGGCTTCCAGTCAGATGGAAATTGAATTAAGTTTTTCTTAACACAGCTGGTTGTGTGCCTACGTGTTCACTCACCTGTGTATAGACACACATTCACTCACAGAGAGTGATCATTTCTTGATTTACCGTAATGACTCACAACATCTCCGCCGACAGCACAGCGGCATGAACCTTGATGTTTTTGTATGAATCATATTTTTTTGCTGTTTTTTAAATGTGTTATAAAGTGAAGACAAACTGAAACACAAGTTCCCAAAGTGATTCCCATTTTAACAATGGCCCCCTTTATCGCATGCTGTGTGAATCTACAGCGGCACATCTCAGACTGTGTTACTCATAAGCACATGACTTAAAAAGCCGTCTCTCTGCCATTTGTTAAACAGATGTGCAATTGATGTCAGATGCTTTACTGCAGTCTTTTGTTTTCTCAGTTGGATCCATCGCGAACCGGAGTTTGATTCAAATCAAATAACGAACTCTTAGAATATACCAATATTAGTATTATTAGTAGTGGATACACATGAAGGCTTAAAACTGCTGCTGCCATGAGTCCACAGGGAACCTGTTCACGCATTTAGAATAAATCAATTGAATAAAACTTCACAGTCGCACAAAAAGTCTGGTGAGGATGAATTGATTTGTTCTTTAGTTCCAGGCTGCAGATCAACTTGTTTAAAAAACCTCACACAGGGAGATGAGAAGCAGAACAATGGAGCATGTGAGTTACAGTAACAGGGCTGGGTTTGTGCACTTTGAAGGGAACCTGTTCACTCATTTAGAATAAATCAATTGAATAAAACTTTATAACTTTGAATTTTCTTTTTTGATTGTACTTATTAATTAATTAAGACTTGGGACATCAATTTAATAAGTGTGTTCCATAGTTTATGTGTGTGTATGTATATATACACACACACACACACACTTGCACAGTCGGTGTTGAGATATTTACTCTAAATGACCACACAGCCAGTTTGCAGTTCCAAATGTGCAAACACACACACACACACACAGACACACACACACATATATATAGGCATGCTTCTACGTGTCAGAGCCGTTAGCTTGCAGTGCAGAGGTCACCCCGCGGGGTCAGAGTATCATTCTTATGTTTCAGCTTTAGAAGAGATCCTCTGTTACACACTGAATGGACTCTGTGAATAGTGTCTTCCGATAGATGGAGAGGGAGATGGTTGCACTCAACAAAGAAGGAGAAAGAGAAGAAGAGAAACACGAAGAAGAGAAACACGAAGAAAAAAAAAAAAGTCTGTATAGAGGGGAAATGAGCTTTCATGTTTTCAGATAGCAGGAAGATAAGGATCTTAATGATGTTGTTAGGGTAACTGTGTTTGTGTGTGTGTGTGTGTGCGAGAGATGTCCACTAGTATTTGGCCACACACATGCACACATGCATATATGCGGTGAATGAGTGTGAATACTTGTGTTGGTGAGTTGTGTGTTTGAGTCTAAATGAATGCGTGTTTTGTGTGTTCGGTATGTCTGTTCCTGTCAGAACATAAAGGGCCCATGGTGGTCATATGAGAACCTGCACTGAACTCAAGGATCCCCGAATAGTGGACGCTCTATATTTGGGAGCTGGACCGAGGCTGCTGACCCCAACACTGACCCCACACCTGCCCTGTGTGTGTGTGTGTCTGTGTGTGTGGGTCTGTGTGTGTATCTGTAAGGCTACTTTTGAAGACAGATTCAGACTAATGACTTTAATTTGTAACATCTTTTCCTATTTGGAATAAATGCTGTGTCAAAGCTATTTGTTTTGTTTCGGTCTGCATTAGGGTCTCTAAGAAATCTATGCAATTCTATGTCATGTCCCCAGAAGTGACCTGTGACAGTGTGTGTATCCTTCTACTTTTCTTTCATGTCCCCTAATGCCTCATGCTTGGGTGTGCTAGTGCTTCTGAGAGAGCACCTGTGTCGTCACTATCCCTTATTGTCATTTAAAGTTACTTTCAAGTTTAATACATCTCATAGTGTGTAGTATATTCTTTGGAATGGGCTTATCAACATTTGACTATACTTGCACATATTTACACTAAAAACTATTAAGCCTAACCCTAACCCTAACCCTAAGCCTGTTATTGAGCATAAAATCTCAAATTGTTAAACAAACCTATACCAACTTCAGTGAACATTTCAGGCGGAGCTCATTCATTCTTTAACCTAAACCTAAATAGACTAATGAAGTTATGTTTAATCCAATTATGTTAGCTGTGAAGAGTTATTGAATTAAAAGCTTAATTCATTTACAATGTGAGATTTTTACATTGCAGTTTCAGTTATATCCTGATGTTTATTTACATCATTCATTAATTCACCATATTCGAAATGGCCCTTTTTTTGTAGGGTCGGCAATTGGGCTCTTACTTTTTTTGCGGGTTTTCTTTTAAAGTTAAAAATAAAGTTTGACCGTCTGTAGCCTTTGACTCTGCGCCTGCGTGAGCAATTACTATCAGCAAATGCATGACCAGTCTTTATGTTCTTGTTCCGTATTTAGGTCTCAGGGTTCAGGGGTCAGGGGGGTCGGGAGGCAGTATGAATGACTGCCTGTTATCAGGTGGCAAACAAAAGAATATGTGTGTGTGTGTGTGTGTGTGTGTGTACGTGTGTGTCTGCATGTATTTAAGAAACAGACACAGGAAACAAAGATTGACAGAAGGAAAGAGACAGTGTAGGGGGGAAATTGTGAGATGTGGAAATGTAAACAAACAGGAGACAGAAACAGACTGGAATCTCACAGACAAACTTCCCCCCCATCCATTTTTCAACATTCTGAATTTCCTTCATTCTGTCGAGGTTTTCACATTTTCTTCTCTCACTCCTGAGAAGCCTTTAGAGTGGCTGTCTTCATATTGACTGATTTAAAACCCTTCTATAATAAATAACAACATGCAAAAGCTGTCAAGAAAATGGTTTATGATGGATATTTTTTATTAAAGGTGTAAAAATCTTTTGACATTTAATGAAAATAGCAGGGAGTAGGAATTTAAAGATGAAAATTCGAGCCTCGATCCTACAGCTTAATTACATATAAAAGTGTCTAGTTTTACCTTTTTTAAAAACTAATTTAATCTTCCGAATGACATAGATTCGATATAAATACAATTGTGTGGATTAAATGTCTTATGCGTCTGATCATTTTTCTCCTTTCATGGAATGAAACCCTTTTTGTAAATGGGAGTAATGCGTAAACCAAACATGAGATAATGAAACAGAATAAAAGTTGAAAAACGTAAACTCAGACTTTTCTCTCTGCTCTGCCCGGTTCAGTTTTTGACCTTCTCAGTTTCTACTCCCAGATTCAAAGTCCTGGGTCCTCTTTTGTGTTTCTCTCTCTTTATTCCCTTTCTTCCTCTCTCCATTTTTTCCCTATCTCCCAGCCCCTCCACCCCCCTCTCGCCATCGGTTGTTCTCCCTCATTTCAGACTCCCCCTTTCTTCTCCCTGCTAATTGCCACCTCGTTGGAGCATCCCGGGAGCTGGGAGCTCATTAATTGGTGAAGAGGAGACAGGTGGCGCCACTATGTTGTGATGCTTCTTGTTAGTTGTGTGTGTCAGCTTATTGTGTTCGTGTTGTGTTTGTGAATGCACATTTGTTTGTCACGGGCTTGTTTTATGTGTATTTATATTTCTATAAGCTTGTGTGTGCGTGCGTGCATGTGTGTGTATGATTCCTGTATTGCATGGGACTGTGTGTGGGTGTGTGTCCGTGTATAAATGAGTGTGTGTGGTGCCCCTGCTTGTTAGAGGCGCGGAGCCCCTTCTCACTGTAATCTCTTTGTTTATGCAGTGCGAAAAGGGCCTGGCGGGGGCATGAACTCCCCACGCTCTTATCCCACTGCGCCACTCACCCCTAGTAGACCCTCATGCGGCCCCCCCGCCACCAGACCGACACCCTGCTTTGCTCCCATCACCTCCCCCATCCTATTCAGCTCCTGCCCAACACTGTCCTCCCTCTGTGTGCCCGTTGTCCCTCCTTCCTGTCTGACTTTGTTAACATCAGAAACTTAAGCTGTACATTCTGCGAGAGGTCAGTAAAGACGCACCTAACGATTCCCGGGGGACAGCCTGTCCCTGTGTGACTGCTGAACTCTGAAATGTGCTGTGAAAATTACTTGTGATCACTTTCACGAAAAGTTTTTGATACATTATAATCACTGTGCAGCAATTTTTTAATGATTTGTTACTTTACTTTCATTATGGAGCCCAGATTCATCAAACTACCTTTTAAACAACTTCAAAAAATTCACGTTGTGAAACATGCTGACCAACTCTAAGCTAGCATCTATCTTGCAGGACACTTTCACTCCTGCTTTGTTTGGTCCAGACCTTCAGATTCTTCTGTTTAATCCAAACAAAATAGCTCACTATGTGTGAAAGGTACCTCCAACCTTGGTCCAGACCAATGGCACCAAAACTTTGTTTATTTTGCTGTTGGTAATGCCATTATGAAATTACAGTGGCAACGGAGGGAACCAGTTCATTCATTTTCTCCATTCAAACAGAAAGACAAGGTTTTTTCCTGTGGCCTCTATTCAAAAAAGCTAGCTAACACAACAGCCAAATTGACAACACGCCGACATCAGACGCACGTCGGACTTAACAACCAATCACTGTCAAGTAAAGGTAGATGTAGCCCACATAGGGGATGACAACAGGATGTAGTACGCATATTATACAAACTTATTCAGTACCCTTGCTAAAATACAATGTGAAACTGAAAAAGATAATACAAAATTAATAAAAACATGAGGCTTGGTCCAGACTTTCAGAAGTGGTCAAACTCCTGGTAAAACATTACAGGGATCAGTATTTGTAACTATATAACTGGATTTCAAATGACAAGAAATAATCAGATTACTGTTACACCTTCATTAGTAAAGCATCTGTGTAAAACACTAGTTACTAATATGCATTTCTTCTCCTATCGTCAAAGTGCTTGGTAGTGGTCACCTGTGTTCTTCACGCTATGAGATCAGTGCCAACAGAAATTATTTTTAAATTCAAGAAATTTTTATTTGGTATGCACTTTTCTGATTTAACCAAATAAGAAGAAAACAATTAAAAAGACATTTGAATGACTGTTTGAAATGAACAGGTTCCAACTGAATTTAGTTTTATTTATTAAGATTCATTATTCTAAGGTGAATCTACTGTAGCTCTCTCCTGCCGGCTCCTCTCTCCTCTGCCTCCTCTTTTCTCTGCAGTGCCTGATTTAATTAAATCACAGACTTCTTCTCTGCCGTGGTTCGGGCCCTCACCTCTAACCTCTCACATAGCCCTCGTTTGAAGTGTTCAGTACGGCGCTCTGCTCAGCCGCTGGCAGTACGGATGTGATTGTTTGGTAAAGTCTGAGAAACAGAACAATAACAAAGCACCGGTGTTTTGCCCAACAGATGGTTTTATCGCCTGGTCAAATGGTGGCCTTTTGGCAGGTCGAGAGGAGCTGGTGTCGTGGGCGATGGTGTGTGAATAAGCTGTTGTGTGAGTGCGTGTTTGTGCGTCTGGGCTGGTGTGGGTCCGTGTGTTCAAGCAGGTATGGGGGTCACAGGCGGTTTGTAGGTCAGCCTCCTGCCCCTGGTGTCACCTCGCACTGTTTGGCCCTAAACAGCCACCGTAACAGTTCTCTTCTCCTCTCTATTATTCTCTCCTCTTCTCTTCTCTTTTCTTCTCCTCTCTATTATTCTCTTCTCTTCACTTCTCTTCTCTTCTCTTCTCTTCTCTTCTCTTCTCTTCTCTTCTCTTCTCTTCTCTTCTCTTCTCTTCTCTTCTCTTCTCTCGTCTTCTCTTCTCTTCTCTTCTCTTCTCTTCTCTTCTCTTCTCTTCTCTTCTCTTCTCTTCTCTTCTCTTCTCTTCTCTTCTCTTCTCTTCTTTTCTCAAAGCTGAATTAATTAAGATAAGCATTCAGTATATTTTTTTAAGATACTTACATTAATTTACTAATAGTGGATCTTCATGTTGTCAATATCCTCTAGATGGTTCTTTGCAAAAAATGTTGACAATTCAGAATTTAGGTTTTTATTTTCAAAGCCGTAACAATTTCAAGTGACGCTTATACTTATCCCAAACGCACATGACTGTCAGGAGGCAAGTGTAGGAATTGAAATAAGTATTGCTTTTGTGTGTGCGTGTGTGATTGTGAACGTGAGTGTGTGTGTGTGAGTGTGAGTGTGCGTTTGTGTGAATAAGACACAGAGAGAGAGAGAGAGAGAGAGAGAGAGAGAGCGCAGGAGAAAGCGACAGTGAATAGGAGCAGCAATGGTTTGAAAGGTTTTATTGGGCCAGGCTATTCTTGGCTGTATAGGAACAGTTGTCAATGGCCGTGGAAACATGTGTAGCTCTTTTATTAGCGTAAGCTCCCACTTTTGGTGGTCCTCCCCTCATTGTCAAACCCAAATTAGATTGACATGGTGAATTGGAAACATCAGAACGCGTGTGCATCAGTGGCCTGTGGCGTCGCAGAGAGATCCTTATCAACATCAGCAGCTAAGGAGATTTAGATTATTTGTAACATATGTAAACACTGTTTGATGCGAAGCTGCTGGCGGAGCATCTCAGAGAGGCTTTAGCTCCGACCTGAAGCAGCGACACATCAACAAAAACAATGCAGGGCTCTTGCAATAATTTCCCCTCATGACAGGCATGTGCCTCTTCCGCAGCTGAACTCCTGTTGAACTGTTTGAATCCATTCTGTTCACAGATCTTCCCTGTTTGCTCCTCTTTGTTTTTTTGGGGTAGTTTCATCCATAACTCTTACCCTGAATGTTCAGTATAGATTTATAAGTTGACAGTAGGAATGTTGTTATTTAGACCTTTTGATAACATAGAGCACCTATGGCCACCTGTATGGATGCTAATGCCACTAAACTGAATAACATACTGAGATGCACCGTTCACGTCCAGTATCCAATCAACAGTGTTGCATTGAGATGTTCTGCACGACACACAGCCACACAAACACCTCCAGACTAACAGTACACTCCAGTCAGAGCTGCCGCAGATATTCTGTGTGACAGATGGAGAGACAGGCGGGGGTCAGTCGTCGTGGGGAGGACAAAAACAAATGTTGGTGGGTGGCTGCAGATCGTGATCCTCAGATATGTGGTGAGCTGTTGCAGATACATGCCTCAGCAAAGTAGGCAGGCAAAAGATCTCACGAAGCAGGTGACATCTCACTCCTTTTTTTTTCTTCTGCTCCCACGCAGGAAGTGGCAGCCACACTGCTCTTCTGTGCTCTGTTCGTGTTTCCTTGAAGGGACATTTTTAACATTCCACCCTTTTGGCCAAACGTTTCCCTCTTTGACAACCTTAGCCTCTGTTCTTCACAGGGGGCCAAATTGATTTGCCTTTTCCTTGAGTGTGTGTGTGTGTGTGTGTGTGTGTGTGGGTACTCTTTCCAAAAATACTTAAAAAGTATTTCCCAGCATTCAGCAACAAATCCCTTAAACCTGCATTTGATGTGATATATGCAACCTCATAACTTATTTATGACACTGCAAATACTTAAATGGTAAATCTGAGCCTTTAATTTGTGGCTGTACTTCACCCTCTGTGTGCCTGAGAGCAAAGTAACACGATATCAGTGGCATAGAACTATAGAAAACATTTGTATTCGCCAGATGGCTCCAGGGAAAACAGCCGTTCCATTTGGTTGTACAGTAAAGCAATTAACGGTAAGTGCAATATTTATGACATCATGATCACAGAGGTGGATTTCTGACTATTCCCACTTTTGTTGTACCTTTCCCAAACCACGCCCACCCCTGTCAGTGATTTTATGGTGGTCGTAAAGTGATACAGTGAGTGGTTTCACAATGACAATAACAAGCTGTAAAATGCGTTCGCAGTCTATCATTAGGCCTTCATTAAGTTTAAATGGCTCGACACCTATGTGTGTGTGTGTGTGATCATGTTACATTGGCAAACTAAAGCCCCACTGTATGTGTTTGTATACTGTATGTAGCAATAGAGAAGGACAAAAGGACACAGGAAAAGAGAAGACATTTATTTTCTTTAACCTGTGTGTTTATGTTAATTTGTCGGCCGTGGCCTTTGAAAGTGTTTACATACATTAGCAGTGTATGAGAGAAACTACAG